>NC_071286.1:37186613-37252118 GCF_943735745.2 Anopheles bellator
CGGCCTTAACTTTTCTCTGCCGCTCGATGATTTAAACATTGGTTTTTTCTCCTCCTAAAATGTGTTACCGCTTCTCGCAGGAGAAAGGTTCGGCGCTAGTAGACCTGCACCGGTCAGGTATTGCCACCAGACGGTGGCGAAGAATTGCCGGATATTGCACCATCGCGTTCGGGCGGCGCAGTGGAAAACTCGGTTCGACGGTCGGCCCCAAAAGCAGATTGCAGATTGGTTTCCGGTGTGGTCCGCATTCAACGTGAAACGCGACCATCGGCCCATTCGGTACGCCCTCTCGCCGGGTCCAGGCGGCTGCCGTAATTATCTGAGCCAATTGTTACTGCCCCGAAGAAGGTGTGCAACAAAACCCGCCGGTCCGTCCGTCTGCCGCACATTGCGAAACCGTCTTAGTCCGATACTGTTCGAGTCACTAAATGAAGAGACGATCACAGTTTGATTGCATTTGGAGTATTTTACATTCATTCATTCGTCATTCGTTTGTTTACATTTCGATTTGAGTTTCTGATGAAGAGTGTTTGTGACATGAATTGCTATAATTTACAATATTAGAATCCAATATGTTTTCGTGACATTATAAATCACGAGCATCAGTGTTCAAGCAAAAATTTGGAAGATTAATTTCGGCCAAACAGAGCCCAGCTAGTCTAAGTTTCTTTTACGTTTGCGATTTTACGCCAAGTTCAACGGCTTTACACTCTGAAGCTAGTACCGAGCAAGAGATTTAAAAGGCATTTGAATCACCAACAAACTGCAAAGAATGTCAATCGGCCTATACTATTAATAAATATTTTACAAAACATGTGCATAAATTAAAAAAGACAATATTTAAATAATATTTAAAATGTGAAAGACAATATTTAAACATGTGAAAAGCAAATTAAGCAAATAGTTCATTTACTAATCATCTTCGTGGGATTATTCACATTACTTATCGGCAAGTTAGTTACATTTTTATTCCGATTTTCAGCCGAATTCATTTGAATTTCGATCTAAGCTTTTCTATCTAAGCTGCACCATCTGTTGATGCATTTACATCCCTGAAATCGCATTCCAACATTATCTTTCAGATAATGGCTTCAACTTCAATGAATCTTATTGATGAACAATGAAAATTATTGAACTTAATGTCACTTAAGAAGATTTACTATTGTCATTTTATTTTATGTCATGCAATCGTATGCTTAAGGATAAAAAACAGGAAATGATGGAACAGAACAGAAAGCATTAAGTTTTCTGTGCTTTATTTTTATTTGGAGTCTCATCTCATAAAAAACAACATTTGTAAGGAATGTATTCCTGATAATGACCTTTATTGCCTCATTTGCAAATGATACATTTATTATCATTTGCCGGAATTTATTCAACTTGGCTAAATTACATAGAAACATGTCATTGCTGCTCTATAATACGTTTACCTAATCGAAAAAGAACATAGTTAATCTACCTAATATTTACAACTAATTTGAATGGGCTGTTAGCGAAACGGTTTGCTGTATTGTAGACTCTCCATGCATCTTTCCCTGTTACCTGCATGCCAATAGCTGTAGTAATTTACAAAGTTGCCATGAGCTGACTTTCAAGCAATTCAGTAAGTCCGGATTCCCATAACGGCACTCCAAAACAAAACTCGATCTCATCCGTTACCACACACAGCTTCTCGGCGCTCGGCATCAAGACGGGGTCGAGTGTGCATCGTGTCATCAGAACCTTCAGCTGTCCGCAGGGGGCAGACTCAGACGCTTCACGCTACCCATCAAAGGATCAGCCTCGCGAAACGACCACCGCAACCTGTTCGCGGGGGTCCGAAGCATCGGAGGAGCGATCGGAGTAACGACTTCGGCCGCGCCATTAGTCCGCTGCCCTTATTCTGACCACTCTGCACCGCGTTCAGTCCAAACAAAAAAGCTCCACGAAGCAATAGACGACGGCGGCAAACAATCCCCGTGGAACGGACGGCACGATTTGTGGCGAGGGCTCGTGGAGGAACCCGGATCGCCGAAGGCTCCGGCGGCAGGTGACTCTCCGGGGTCCAGGTCCGGGTCCCAAACATGGCCGTGTACGACACGTGAGCAGCGCAAGGTAAACCACTTTTCGCTCGCTTGGATTCAGTCCTCCCGACGGATGCCTACGGATTGCTTAGCCATCCCCCCGAGGGGGCCCCTTCTCTGAACACTTGGGGTGGTCATTTCGATGCCATGCCGAGAGGGAACGAATACAGATGTTCAGCAACATTTTATCCTCCAATTTGTGCCGTGCCGGGACGGTGGACGGCTTCGTGCCTCGGCTGCGACCCGGATACGATGAGCAGTTCTGCGGCGGCAAGTTCTAGTCGATCCGTCTGGGCTTAGTTTCTCACAGTTTGCGGCTCGCAATGCTTGGGACTTTTCAAGGTGAGCGCAGCGCGATGCTAAACGCTAACGGTACGGTTCTCGGTCTGATGCTCGGATCGGCTCCACAGTTTATGGTGCAAATATTGCGTTCTCCGGATCCATGACTCAAACCGAGTGGCCCGAAAGCTTTATGCAAAATTATGCAATGTATGTGAGGAGTCCATCTCGCTTCTTTATTTAGAAGCTCCCAAAACCATGTAACCTATCAGGGACATTTTGTTCATTTTAAACGGAACATTTTCTAGTCAGCAAATTAATCGTTCAAAAATGTAAGAAGTTAGGAATAAAATAATGTAAACATGTTTTATGAACGAAATTTCGTCTCAACAATATCCTTTGATTAACACATCGAGCATTCTAAAGCTAATCTCATAGCAACGAATTTGAAGAAAATTTTTTTACCCACATCACTTTCGAAACTCACCAATAAATAAAGCTAGAAAATATTTAGAGTCTTATATTCCTTTATAAATTGCGGCTTCATTCGTCATTCGTCTCGCGGCACCGATTGATCGATTTCTAAGCGAAAGACGTCAGTACGAACCCTGACTGTGCATCAACTTGAGTGCAAAGCTTTATGTTGGCGGCTCTGTGACGTTCCAATAATAATACAAATAAATAAATAATAATAAATATTGCTTCATAAATAGGAAAAGCAAAACTGAAGCCTAAGAATAATCCCTTAAGGATCCTTTTAAATAAATAGTTTGATTAATTTAAGTAAATGAAAAGCAAAACGAAGACGATAATAATAACTGTCATTTCCTTTCCAAGGATTCCACTGATGACATAAGTTTAAATGCAATAAATGCCGTTTCATTGGAAATTGATGACAAATGCAGTAGCAAATAGTAATCAACACAAAAGGAAACATTTCGTAACCTTTTGTGGCGCCTTCGACCGAACCTTCGCCGGCCCACGAATCGGGCTGTTTTAATAAAATGCAATATTTGTGCGGTCGTATGTCAAGCGTTTCTCACCCTCGACGGGCTTTCGCTTCGATTGGCCACGGCGTTAATAACAAATTTGCTGGGCGCATAGCGACGAAGATTCCCGACGGCCGAGCAATGTGGTCACTCGCCGGTCGATTATCATGCTGTGCGCAGGATGGCCTGGGATGGACCGTGAGAGAGCCTCGGGAGGATGAAAAATTGCCCAACCCGCAAGCAAATGTCAAAACATGCATCGCTCTTCGCATGTCCGGGGTGCCTGCTCATCACCTATCCCTCACCCTTGGAGTGGTCATTCCCTCTTTTGATGCTGTTCGCAAATGACTGGCGTACACTCACACCCGCACGGGATGGCTAATCCCGGAGCGGTATGGGACCAAACCAGAAGCTTCATCAATCAAAGCGCTGTAGGACGTCCGAGGCGAGTATCCTGCTGGATGCTTGTGACCCTGTCACCGTCGGATCTTTAAGCTCTAAGTCTGGCCTACTGACACAGTGTGTCCTATCGAGTCCCATATCAGATTCTTGTTGCTTCCTTCCCACAGAAAGAACCGCGAACCACGGCATGATCATCGGCGATCGTGCGGTCACGCTGAACTGTCACTCTTCACTGCGACCGGTGGTCACTTGCGCATTGCACTATTGTCGCCGCATGTCACGCGTACCACGTCATTTTAATCCCGCGTAGAGCGTGCCTGGGGCCATCAGGTGCACCCGAAGCTAAACTCGGATTGTGGAGTCCTAAACGGGGAAGGTACTGCGCTCTTGGTGTTGGTCTGGGTCGGTGCTGGAATTGAATCGAATTGATTCGTCGCCAGCCGGCCTACAGCAGCATGGTGCTGGAAATTGAATCATCCTCGCCGAGGGGCCAACGGGTTATGCGCGAACCCGCTGCCGCTTGACTGGCGCTCATCTGCCCGTTTTGCAACGAGTTGAGGCCGCACCGCATCGTCGAAGGGTTCGTCGCTTCAACTCGGTGACGCAATCACCGGCCGACGATCGCCACTTTACGGTGCTTCGAGCCACGGATAGTGTCTGGAATGTAATCTTCGGTACCCACCGATCCACCTTCGGCTTTTCGTGGCGTGGCTTTGTGGTGCACAGCAGTTGACCAGAAGCGTGGCTACAGGCAGCGAATAGGCAGCGTCGAAATGCAACGCCATAAAGCTGAACGGCACTTATCTACGTTCCAACCCACCCATGGACGTGCAGATAGTTATAGTCTCTAGTCTATAGGCTGAAGGTAAGTTGAGGGATAAATGTTTACGATTATATAATTTTCTTTCGAGCGTATCCCATTCTTTATGGACATTTTTGAAGTACTCGAAGAAGTAATAATGATGATAAGTCCCACCTCTTACCCCTGCATAGGTTTGAGAAGGACGGATTTATCTATCGATAGTTACATATAACAATAAGCGAGAGGGGGCGTGGGAGCAATCTCTCCAGAACCATGGCATCTAG
The DNA here is from genome assembly GCF_943735745.2 of Anopheles bellator. Lineage (NCBI taxonomy): Eukaryota > Metazoa > Arthropoda > Insecta > Diptera > Culicidae > Anopheles > Anopheles bellator. The sequence continues at coordinate 37,191,433 of NC_071286.1, forward strand.
CTTTACCTCAAAACCTATCTAGACTCTTTCATTCTATTTATTATTAAAATTTTTCATATTCAATTTCTCAATATTTTTTTAATCTTATCATCACCATAATCAAAGCGTATGATGACAAGCACAGTTTCGACAGATTGCTCCACAAGATCCAAGATTTGACAGATACTACAAATACAACAAAATACAACATGTAAAATATAACGTAACTACTGGTTTGTTGAAGTTAGACACAAGTTATACGACCTCTCTTATGTATGCGGAGCACAAGCGCTTGAATTCCCCCAGATCTGCGGCTTGGGTGATGCGTCTCGGCATCCTATTGTACCACTGTACCCCCTTGAAGAACAAGGAATTACAGGCGTTTACTGACAAATAGTTTGGTAATCTCGGATCCCCCGCTCTGCGAGTACGGTAGCAGTGAACGTTTGACCCTTTGACAACTATCTGTTCTCCCAAGTACGATGGCACAATCCCTTTCAAAATTTTATACAAAAAAATTGCCGTTTGGTACGCGATTCTCTGCCTAACTGACATCCATTGTAAAATATCTAGCATAATAATAGATGAAGTATACCTACTACAACCCAAAATTAGCCTCATAATTCTGTTCTAAACCTATGCAGGGGTAAGAGGTGGGACTTATCATCATCATTAAGTACTCGAAGAAGTATAATTTTAATTGGTACTAAATCAAAACTCGCAAAGTTGGCACTATGATGAGACGACACTATGATTGCTAGTCACGAAAAATAAGTTCCCTGTTTCAATTTCATTTTGAACAGAATAAATACAAAAATAATAAATAAATTCACAACATACAATAAAAAAAAAAAACCGAAAGAAGTAAAAAAGAAATCAATGAAATGGGTAACTAAAGTACAACTATCAAATTCCCTCAAATGACTACTTTTTGGTTTCTTAAAGGTCATTGATTGTTATCATCGACAGTGAGTGGTAACAGAATCTAGCGGCCCAGCTTGCAGCATCCGATGCACCGGCGCTTATGTGACAATGGATGGACCAGCTGCAGCATTGGGCGCCCCATGTGGTGAAAATTAAGGACCACGACCCTCTAAAACATTACCATACAGCCGGCCGGAGGCAGTACACCTTGATTAAGAGCCGCCCGAAGATGTTCCGAACGGAGATCGATTACGTCGGCCTTCGGATGCCTCGGTTCCCGCGGCCCCCCACCGGGCTACACACCGGCCGGGCCCTCTCCGATGGCCGGACCTCCTGTAGTGAAGGTTGAACGGAGCGCAAAAAAAACAAGCCCACCGTTTGTCGCTGTCGATTACTTTCGCGCAGGTCTCGGAATTAAAAACAATTTTTCGTCTCAACTGTCGGGGTCGGCCTTGTCTTCGTGCGTTCGTTCGGGCAGGCGTACTTAGGCCTCAAGTTGAACCCGCCGCGCGGTGCAGGTCAATTGCTGTGCAAGAGAAAACACATTATTTATGGCAGTGGCCGATGCTAGCCGGCTGGGGCACGGCGAGTGAGCAATCTGTAGCCTTAATTCGGTGCGCCCACTGTAACCGACACCGGCATTCCTGCCGAATCCTGTCCCCCAAAAAACCATTTTGTAACGTATTAAAAGGCCAACAAGATGGGGCGAAAGAACGTAACAGACACAGCGAAAAAAACGAAACCACCGCATTCCTAGCGCATGCCACGCGCATTGCGTATACACGCATCTTCTTACGCGAAAGCCCCGGAGGATATGTGTCATCACATCGCAAATGGTCAGCGTGCTCACCACAGGTGCTCATCATCGGCAGTGGGGTTTTTTTGCTTAATGTCACCATCACGCCACCATGTGGCCTCTGCAAGCCACTCCGCCCGTCGGCATATTTCTGGCCCTTACGACACACCACACGTGTGTTGAAGGATCGGAACCGATTCGGACGTGGACGCGATGCACTTATCGTGCAGCACCGATCTGTTGGCAATTACGGCCGATGACACAAATTGTTCGATCATTCGGCTTTTGCTTCACTTTACGGTAAAGTGAGGCCCCTTTTTTGGGGATGGAAACCCGCAGAAGGCACGCCAAACTCTGGCACTAGTCGGGCTGCGTATTGGGAGCACAACATACAGTCAACATAGAAACAACATTTCGGTTCAGTCTCTCTCTCTCTCAAAGCGCGACCCACATTATGATGCTCGCGAGGAAGACCTACGTCAGTTTTAGCTTCGCGCCCGCCATCGACAGCAAACGGGCCGCGAAGGAAAAGCGTGTGACAGCGTGCGCGAAGTGCAGTTTCCTAGCATTTTCCTTCCCAAGGGCGTGGGAAAGCAGCGTACCGATTGCATTTATTTTGCGTAATAAAATAATAACACGCATTAAATCATCAGCCGCGCATCGTGCGCAGCGCGCCGAAAATACTTCGGAATCGAATCGGATGGGAAGGGCCGGTGAAGTGCTGGAGTGTGGAAACGGTTCCACTCCGGCCACCTAGGGTAATCCTTTTGTTTGCCCGCTAATTGACCGCGAGTTGTTAGAAACCATTTTTGTGCGCGTTTGCTTTTTGGCCAGTGGGGAAGTTATTTTGATCAATTAAATGTTCGCCTGCGTACGAACTGGCCGGTAGACGAATCTGATGGCAATTCATGGCCAAAACGGTTATTTGTTGTTTCGTAGGAAAAGTATCCCATGGGCCAAAGAGTCGTTTGGCTAACTTTTTAGCAATCACTTGCCCACTCTTTGTGTGCGTTTAAACTTAATCGTCTTTTCATTGACGTTGTACACCAATATCGACTGCGGATGAATTTCTCTCGCAAATTTGCTTGAACTTTTATAGGTAAGAAAATCAAAAAATGCTCTTTAGCTTGATAGTTGTACTTTCTCATACGATCTACGAAGAAGGAAATATAACACAACTGAGAATGGGTTAGGGTCATAGAATTTTATCTTCAAATCGTGTATCTTTGGTGGCTGACAACTGAAACAAAAAATGTTCATACCTTCCGTCGTCCATGTTATGTTTCAATGATTCACAACACAAAAGTGTGTGAAAACTTTCAAAGAGCCTTGGTTTAGGCTTTGGCTTGATGTGACTACCGCTTCTCTTGACACGTGACTCAAAGGTGAGTTGCTTGCTGCGTGAATCACATCCTTGGGTGTTTTGGCCACTTCATAGCTAATAATTGAACAACATAGAAAATCCACCGGATCTATGTGTAACGAGTTCTGACGTCATGTTGTGGGCAAAAGGAAGTGTGGCGCATGGCAAAGCATAGTCCGTCCTCGGTACTGGATTTCCGGATCCCCGACATCACTTCAAATCAATTTTAAAAACGTTTTCCCCATAACTGGCCCAATTGACTATGAAACTTTGGCCGTTTGAAAATAAGAATGTTCAACGGCAGTAGCTGCTTGGAGAACTATCGAGTAAATTTGCGTTGAAAACGATTTCAATGGTTCACAAACCTTGCAAAAGATGGGAAAGTGTTCCGGCAACAGTGCTTTGAAGAAAACACAAAAAATAGCCGCAAAAAAAATAAATATAGTCAAACCGAGTCCACGTCTTTTCCAGCCGAAAAAGACGGTACTCCTCACGGTTTTCATGGACGACGGCGGTGTGGTGCATAGTGAATTCTTACCAGAAGATACGACTATCAACAAGGAGTACTGTTTGGGTGTTTTGAGATGTTTGCTTGAATCATTCCGTCAGAAACGCAAGGAATTGTGGACGAACAGTTCGCGGATCTTGCACCACCATAATACCCCATCGCCCAATGTCATCATACTCAACTCATTTGGCACAATACCTGTTGAATCGAATAAAAAAATCACTGAGAGGAACGCGTTGGAATTCCGAGAGGAGATCGAATGCATAATTTGTTTCATTAAGAAAAAGTCTCCAGAACACAGTTCTTGAAATTTAGTCCAAGGACTCATTCAGCAGCAGGATACATTAACATATGACAAAACCAAGTATTTTCCACAGCAAAATGTTCAGCCTATTATCCTCGGCTACCAAAAGCTTTCATTCGTACAGGCACATTCCGAGTGCGGACAGCCTTGGAACTGTCTACACATCGATGTTAATGAATTCTACATAACAGCTTTTCTAAAACACATCGTGTCGAAAGAAGAAAAAACTGAATAAAATGGTGTTTATTATGCTGCCCAGAAAAGAGACCCCCTTCGAAAGCAAACAGAAGCGGCAACGATCGGATCTTTGCCTAATTAAACAATGTTTCTCAACGCTGCCGTTTTAAACGCCACACGCGCGCTCGACCATCAGTGCTCAGTGTTATGCGAAAGTATGTATTACCTCACAGGCACGTCGTTGCCACTGACGGTGAAGACGCTTTCGGTGAAAGGCTTAAGGCATCAACGCGATCAACAAACAGAGGCACCGAGAAAATTAATAAGATAAAATTAATTCGCAAAACGCACAGCTACCGCATGCGTGTGCCGCAATCGGTGCTGGGTCAGTCTGGGAAAGGAACGATTAAGAGCTTACGATCCACCGGCGCGGTGGCCCCCAAACACTGGCGAAACAAGAAACTGCTTAATTTCGTACCCAATTTCCATTCGGGACCTCCGCTGGTGAACAATTCAAGGTTGTTCCAATAGAGCGCCAATTTCATGATACTGTTAGTAGTGTGGCCTATCCAGTTCGGGGAGGTTCGCCGCTTCAAGCAGCGCAGCGACGTTGTGTGACATTTGAGCGTCATTTTTGACGGTTCATAAATCACATCGACGAGCCGCGTTCGGCGGCTCGGTGCACAATACACAATCGGTGTGTGCTAGTGGGCTCCGGCCCCGAGAGTTCAGCAGAGAAAATTAGCCTGCCCACTGGAAGATGAGGCATCAAAAGGTCGGTACCCGACCGGGGGGTGTGCTGGGTCACATACGAGCCCGGGCCCCCCGCGAGATGTGTTTCTGTTGCGATTATGTTGATTTTATTTTATTCACGCGTGACAGCCGTTACGACGGACAGCAAGAAGACGGCCGGATTGAAGAAGATTTCGCTGTCATTAGAAACGATTCATCACGCGAGCAAACCGGGCGTACCGTGCGCGATGATCTTCGACCGCGACCGGTTAGGTAACGCGCCATGATAATGTTTTTGCCTGTCGAATTTTACATAGTGGCCCCATTCGAACGGAGCTCGGCATGTCTCGTAGCGGCTGCGGTAAAAGGGGTTTCGTTGTGTCTCAACAAGTAACATAAACAAACATCTGAAGCATAAAACCACCGACGAGCGTAGCTAAAAATAAATCACTCGATGGGGACACCTCACGGGACTGATCGTGAAGATGAAGGTCGAGCAGATGAGGATTAAAACTAGAATGCGAACGACGTTTAATCACCACCTCAATCACACGCCAATAAGTCGCATCGAGACCAAAGAGCAACAGTAAACTAATCCGATCATTAGGCGTGTGTGACAGGGCTAATGAGCTGCTGGCTCAAGCCGAAAGGATCCCACGGTGGCATTCAAGCCGGGCCGGCCACTCGGAAAGGTCCTCACAAAGGAAGACGATTAGTATCGGATTCTTGCTTCTTATTGTGACCGCCCATACGTGCGCCATCGCCCCACGGCGACGCAGCATCGCGCGCCCCTCTAATTCATCGTGCCCTTTTTCTGAAAGGCCAATCAAACGAGGATCCTCCATTAACATTTGTCCTGGCTCCGGTACGCGTACACGTGTGAAGGTTAGACGCATTGGTGGTCGAGTGGAAAAGCTTCTTGTTATGCTGCCAGCGGAAACCAAGGTGCTGCCGCAGCGTTCACCCCTGATGGTCCGCTTTTTTGTGGGGCTCTTAACCACACAACGCCATGCGGTGGTGGCATTTACGTGCCCCGGTGGCCCTGTATCCTGTGCGAAAAGTTCATTCAATTAACCTCTCTCGCGTTCGGATTGGGACGATAATGGTGACCCACACTTCACTCACCGGTTGGTCACCGTAAAACACCGCAGTGAATAAAAGATCACTGCCCCTATGCTGGCGGGCGAATGTTTTGTCCTCGTGTCCTCGAGAAGTAGCTCTGCTCGATGGTTTCTGCATCAAAACTCCGAATCCCGTAGCGTGACGTCTGAGGGTGCGATGCAGCTTGCGTCATTGGCCGATCTTAGGTAATTACTTATGCCGGCGTGTCGCGCACTTTAGGTTTGTGAACTCGTTCCTGATTTTCGGACAGCGCACCCGAAGCAAAGCAGTGCCCGAAAACAAAGCCTAGCGCTCCCGCCGAAACCCCGGCCAAAATACGTAACTCCCAATCTTTATGCCGCCAAGCCACCTGCGCGCCGGGAGTTGGGTCCGGGCCTGAGAAAATGCGCCACGACCCGGCAACAATAAAACGGAGGAGTAAAATCGCAACGCGAAAAACAGAATCGCTAGTAAACGGCCAACGCGCAAATACCGAAACCGAACCGAAAACCGTCGATCAAACCGGCGACTGGAGCAATGCAGAGCAATTAATTGTGCTTTTGCGTTTGCCATCTTTTGATTTGTGGCCGCGCCGCTCATGCCCATCGCGATGATCTTACGTGACTGGCGCGATTTAAATGTTGCGACCAACCGTTCGAATGGCTCGTCTTTGGGCAGTGGGGAAAATGAACGTTCGCTATTTGAGGCACAGAACTCGGGATGGAAATTTTGAGGCCCCGATGGTCTAGTGTTTGTTTTGCTTGATTCGGTCCGCGTCCGATAGGCTACTAGAACGTGCTGCTAATGGAAAGTAAGTTTTCCTGGAATGATGTTTTTATTAAAATAAATATTTACTGAATTAGCATAGTTGCGGAATTAATGACCGATGCTAAGTATGGATAAAATGTCTGGCACTTGCATGAAATGGGTGATAAGACTCCACTAGCAGCATGAAGGAACGAACCCAACCTTACGGACAGTATTTAACTTACCTATCTACAGAGGTAAATGCTGTTTTACTGACAGCCCCAAAACGACCACAACATTCTAGAAGCTTCTGGTCACGGAAAACGAAAACAAGCTAGGTAGCTGGTTCGCAACATCCATTCAGAGCAGTTTACATCCGCGTTTGGTTCCGATGAAACTTTATCCGCTCTCTCCGTTGGGGCCCTTGTTACCCCGACAGGGACGCCCTCGAGGACCAACTAAAAAATGATAAATGAGTACGTCAATAATAAAATACATAAATAAAATAAAATAAAATAATCGAGCTCTACGTATTGACCTGTAAAATATAAATTAAGAATAAGCTGAATAATCACGATCACGATACAATTTTGTCAAGTGGAAAAGTTTCTCCAACACTCTGCAAAGTATCTGCAACACATTTATGCAGATAGTTGCAAAAGAGCATTAAACATGCTACTAACAGCTAGGTACAGGGTCCATATGGCGCTCTTTTTTTGAACTTCCATGCCATGCCGTTTAAGACGACAAACTTCATTCTGAAAATTGTAAACATTTAATATACACTTTGTAGTTGACAAAATGGGACGCTTTACGCTTGAAGAAAGCTGGGAAGTATTGACAATTTACTTCCAAAGTAGTAGGTCGTCAACTCAATCGTCAAAAGCACATTTCATTGAAGCTCACTTCCACCTCAGTGGCTATGTTAATAAACAGTATTGTCATTTTAGGGTTCAGAAAACCCACATTTAAATTTAAGAATCAACCATTCAAATAAAAGATTAAGCTTCAAAAACTTAAGCTGTTTTCATTTTATAACCAAATGGAAAAAAAAGAATCCGGACTGGGCCACCCTGTATTATCAACTCAAATTTTAACGTTTCAAACTAGAATATTTGCAGCCATTTGAACCGATTGTTAAGACGAACGATCTACGAACGAATCACGACTATCCTAGTACGAAGGCACCAACTGGAACATATCCTGTCGAAAAAAATGAAGATCTTTGGTACAGGATCAGTCAGTCATCAGACTCAGTGCTTTAAATGATGGCAAACGCTTTTCTTAGATAGAAGCCTTGCTATATTAACAGTAAGGACGGTAGCATCGATGCCATTTAAGTTGTGGCCGCACTCAACCCACAACTGCGTGGAACGTCACTTATCGCAACTTCTTTGCCGCTGATGCCAAACGCTGATCTCCAACTAGCACACCGTTCTACGGCGCTCAGCTCATCCCCTGACCTTCTCACCTCACCGGTTGCGACAGAGCGCGCGGCGGCAAATAATCGTCTGCCGGCGGAATCGTTCATAGCGCGCGGAAATGTGCGCGTTGTTCTCCTACAAATGATCAATAAAATGTCAGTCGGAAAAAAGGGAAAGGACCGTGGCGACGACGGTAGCGACAGGCAGCGAGCGTCATAAATCAGGCCAGAACCAGGCCTCCAGGAGGGCCTCCGCGTGTCGTAGCGCGTGGTAATCTTTACCGTGAAACTTTCAAAACCCTAACGTCTGCCACCGTTTAGCGCACTCGCTAAACTCCGAGGTTGAGGGCTGCGATCTGAGAAGGAATCCGGGGGAAGAAAAAACAAGATCGACACCGTGACCGGCACTGACGCACCGCCGCGCGATGAGCCCCCCCCCCCCCCGGTGGCGGGTCGAGAGTTCAGGCGAGAGTTGCTCCGGTTCTGAAGGTCTCCACGGTGTACATCTGTGTTTTAATACCGCTCTGCCGTGCGTTCTCCGCGCTCCGAGACGCTCCGATCTGAAGCCGAAGATCGCAACGCGATTCGAAGCGCCGGGTGAGTGGCAAATTTGTCCTTTCGCTGCCGTGTCGTAATGTCGGCATTCTTGGGACGCTCTCGATGCTCTGGAGCGTACAAGCGAAAGGAAAGGGGTTCAAATGTCGCGCATATCAGCGGGACCGATATGGGTTGCGATAAAAAAGAAAACGTTACGGCGAAACGTAACGCCCGCCAGAGCAATCATCTTCAGTGGGATTTCGGTCCGGGTTTTAACGAACGCACTTCGGCACCGATCTTCAACCTCGACGATTTTGGGAGGCTGTCCGGTCACGATCGTAGCGGCGCTTCCTGGATATCGCCTGGCCGGCCAGGCGATGATCGATTACTCCGCCGGCCCCGGCCCTGGGATGATTGGTAGGTTTCGCCGTTACCGGGTTGCCACCGAAAGGCCGGGCTAATTGTTGACCAGCCAGTGTGCCGGTTGCGCTCACGAAGTTGCCGCCCGCAATGCACCCGAATGGGGCCACTACTCGGAGCGTCTTCTTTTCGAGTTTTGAGGCCCCCTAATTGATCAGTTGGTCGTCAAACCGATCGCACGACCTTTCACGCGATGCCACGCAATCGAACGCGCTCCCGTAAATTATGCAAAAATACAGCACCGACGAAACAGCAAGCCTCCCCACTGAAAGTGCGTACTTTCGGACCCCCGAATGTCGTCACTGGCTACCGAGTTCAACGAGCGAACGTTCTTTCGAAATCGGCAAACTGTCAGCCGGGCCCGGATCGGATCCGATCTGATTTGATCCGCTGAACGGGCGGGCGCGCGCCTAAAGGTGATGATCATTTCAGGCCCGATTGCCATCAACGTGCGCGCGCGCCCCGTCAGCTGCCATCAAGTCAACAAGCCAAGCCGCGAAGTTGCATCAGAGAACTGCACTCGAAACCGGGGCGAGTCAAGGCATTGTGTTCCTTTCGTTTCGTTCTCCCTTTCTTGCTTGACATTCCATCAATCTGGTCGGCAACGCAAGGCACGCTGCGTGTATCGTCCGCTTTCCGCGCGACCGAAATTAGGGTGGGAAAAGTAAAATCTATTTGAAGAAAAACCGCGCGGCGAACCGAATTTGGCGGACGCGGTGCGTGAAATTCCGTAAAGTGTGACACTCCCCGCCGAACCTCCTTGAGGCCGATTGATGAACCTAGTATATCCGTCGCACAAACGTTGAGACGAGCCTCCCGGCACACCCGGCACTAATTGCGACTGACCGACCTTTTTTATAATTTTTCGCAAATAACTTTTCCTACCGCCATCCATTGCTCTGGAAATATCACCACCAATTTGCCACCACCTCGTCACATGGTCGAGCCCGATCGTTGGCCCCATTCAAAAGAAACTGTACCGCGACCGGTGGAAGCGAAACGATGAAGAAAAGAGTGTCACACACCGGACCGGCCGACCCCGTCTGGTAAGCGGTCCTCCTACGGCAAGCACACTTACGCTCAAGTGACAAAATAATCAGCACATTCCAGGCCCATTTCGGCCTCGAAAGCGGCGCACGTGAAACGGCGCCGTTCGTCGCTTGATTTTGCAGCTCGTTGAAGTCTTTTGTTCGGCTGTTTGCTTTCAGCGTCGTTGGGTCGGTTTTTCACTGCTAAGAACGTGGCATGTGTGGGCACTGGGGAATATCTTCCCCTCAGAGAGAAAGAGAGAGAGAGAGAGAGACGAAGAAGAGTCTTTCTGTTCCTTTGCGGCGATCGGTCCAGTTTGTATGGGTTGAATTTGAATAAAATCTGCATGCGGCTTGATTTAACAATCCCGTCCAGTAGTGTAGTGGTGCAGTGGGAGATCACTGACACCCATTCGTCTAGCCAGCCAGGCCAGGCGGCCGGCCACCGGTGGAACATTCCGCTTGTTTTTGAGATCGTTTGCTGCGGCTGCGGCAGATACGCTGCTTTGTTTATTATGACCGGTGTGTTGAAATTTGCGACAAGAGCAATTAAAAGTGTATTAAAAGTGTTGCATCCTCCCGTGAATGGCGCTTGTGAAGTTCATCATTTACTGCCCACAGGAACATAATGGGCGGTTGCAATGCATGCCAACGCCAGCAACGCGGTCATTGGGTCACTGAGCGACGAGTAGCTTAGTATTAGGGCATGCATTAGGGGTCTTTGAAACGGAGCCATTCCGCTACGTTGCATAGCTTCCAATTGGAAACGATTACCTCAGTTATCTCTGAGCAACTGGACTCACCCAAAATGCATTCTAACTGTAATGAAAAAGAGCAGCGAAGCCTTACATAACTACGCGCCATCGAACATTCCATAAAGTCAGCACTTACCATTTTGCGTTCGCTTCGTTCGGCACAAGCCCTTAGCGCCGGTAAGCATTTTATCATTCGTCTCAATGGCAGTGCGTTGTGATGTCCCTCGGCACGTCCAATCGATTGTCCGGATCGAACCCGCTGCCCGTTATGTAAGGCTAGAACCCATCAGACCCATCGCTCGGACCCCCTTCACCGGCACAAGGGCCATCGATGATCCGATCGATGAAGGAGAAACCCTCCTTCGATCGGCTGAAGGGATGAAGTTATTACGGCACCGCGCCAGCTAATGATGCACTGTCGCCAAGATGCACTCCCGTCCGCTGGCTGCACTTACACCCCACTTGGTGGGTCACTGGCGCAAATTGGTGGTGCAAGGCGACGGCGGGTGCTTAAATTATCGTGCGAGCCGGTTCGCCGGGCGAGTGTCCTCATCGTAACGTGCGCCCAGCCGCCTCCGAGAGGATGGGTCGTTTTTACGCGAGACATTCACGAAAGGCCATAAGCTCGGGTTTATGCATGCAGCAGCAACATAATTCAAACATGCCGACGATCCCCAGCTCTCGATCGTCGCAGAGAGTGTGCTTATTGAAGCGTTATTGGCTTACAACTTAAATGACACGAGCCCCATAAAATGTTGGGTCGCGCGAAGCCGTGGACACAAAACAGTCGAGATGAAGCAATTAAAAACAACTATCACAGTCCTCACGGCGTGTGCGGCAAAATGTTAGCCAGGATTGGGTCAGATTGGAACGGCTTTGCTGGAGCCACTACCTTAATCTATCGATAACACAGATACGCTCCTAATACTGGATGTTGATAAACTGGACAGAACTGAAAAACAACACCGCCGTACGTAATAAACTAACTAACGAACTCTTTGCCGGAATAGTTACATTGTTTACTGTTGCAAGTAGCACTTGGTTAATGCAAATGTCTTCAAAATAATTTGATCATTGGCTGTATTGGCTTTATTGCATGCTAATGCCCAACTGTTTGTGAATATCTTTGCTATACTTTCTCTATGGTTACGAAGCGAAGTGGAAAAAAAAAGAAATAAAAAAAGAGCTATTAAATAAATATATTACTGAGAGAAACGAATAACGAGATACTTAATTAAAAACTTAAATCCTTCAATCCATAATGCATCACACCAAGGTATTAAAATTATTGATATAGTTAAAAATTACCAAATCAACCTTAATAATTAATGGAAAACTTGTACTGTTATAAAATCTTTTTACCTTCAAAATATTTTTCACATATGTAACTAACAGATACGGTCACATCTAACACTAACAAGACAAACAATTATCAATCAATATTTAGTTAAATAATAATTAAATAATTAAAAACTACCACAGAATAAGGGAATTGAGATTATCTTTCTTTCTTATTTTGTGTGGGAAGTCTATCTTTGTAATCTAAATTTTTAAATGAATTATTTAATTGCTTAGCAATTCATTGGCGAAAATTATGTACCAGCCCGCTAGCCACAAACAGACCCACACGAACAAGGCAAACCGCGGTAGCGGGACTCCCTGCAGAGGCAACAACAATTAATGCTGGAATCGATCAAATCAAATCGAATTATTTGCACCAACCATCTGCCATCCAATCCATTGAGACGATCATCGCGTGGTTGCGACTCATCGCGGCTCAACAGGCCAACCTAACGTAATTTCCGGGATCAACCTATACCCGCCACCCGTGAGTGAACTTCCGGGGCCGACTACGACTACCCTTCGAAATGTCAGCCCAGCCCCGTAGGGGACCGATTTTGGCCACCGACGACGCTGGCCTATTCTGGAATGCATAATCTTTTAACGGCGTGTCGAGCATTAGCACCGTCGAGACCGAAAGGCGAATGCACACAACGCCCGCGGTGCTTCCTGAGGCCGGTGGCTCAGGGCTCAGGGTTCAGTAATGATAGTCATTAGCCGCGAGCGTCATGCCATCGACACCTTTCGGGTGGCGGGACTCTGACGACGACGCTGGAGAGTAGCGCTGAATTAAGTGAAAATTGAACGCCCAAGACCAAGGAAGCGAAAAGCAGGAGAATTAAGCGGCGGCGAGGAGTTGTTGTAACCTGCGATCGCCAAACATTGGCGGGACCTCTGTTATTTCCATATTCTGACGACGTTCGTTCGTCGGGTAATGTTTGGCTTCACGGCTACCGCTATTACCTCACACGCTGGTGGCGTTGAAAACTGTGGACAGCTGATAGTGTGGGACAGGACACAGAAACATGGGTCTAGAAACCCGGCGAGAAGGCGAGTAAACAAAAAAATGCTGTTTACGAAGGCGATGAAAATGTCGAAACGTGGAGCTACCCACACGCTCGACAGCAAACTGGAGCCTGAAGACGAGCCCGAGGCTGGATGCGGTCCGCCAACATTGGAGCCCATTTTCCCACACTCCCACGGCGGCCTACGGTGCCCGGTGCGGGTGGTGGAAAATTTCGCCGCCTTAATGACTGACTGAGACGCTCGTAAAATGACATCGCCCGAAGGCGTTCCTGGCCCCGACCGGGAGTGGTCCGCGCGATAGTTGTTGTCGTTGCGGATTATGTTTACGGGCAACGACATCAAGCGGCGGTGACGCAGTGAAAGAGACCACGGAACGAAAAAAAAAGTAAAGGAACATCACAACCCCGACGACGACGACGACGACGCGAAAGCCCATTCGCCAAACGATCAGCAGCTGGGGCGGTTTACCGGGAAAATGGATCATTCAAATACTCGCATATAACTCGCGGTCGTTAGCTGGGAATCCGTTTTCGTCCGGTAATCGTTCGGAAGGCTGCTCGCGAATTTTGTTCCCGTTTTTTTACTACCTCCCGCTGGATGCTGAAGTTGCCAAACAATCGGCGAATATTATTTGTGTGAAGCAATCAGCATTCAATGGCGAACGCATTTCCAAACGAGCCATCATTGCAAATGCACCGCCTATTAAAGCCGCCAGTGGACACGGCAGACGTAACCGTGCTTAGCTTTGGGAGTTTAACAGACACATACACACGGATTAGGTACCAACACTGCCCCGCAGTTATCGACTGCATACATTATTAAAGAAACTTTAATGTGACATTTGTTTCCATTTAATTGACACAGCTCAGAAACCAGTACGAAAGCATTATCAAATGTAGCCTTATCTCTTTTGTTTTTGTTCTTTTTATTTTCATGAAAAAAAGCAATTATGTGCCCAGAAGACCATTTAGAACCATCACCTTCTTTTAGGCTTAGTTGTATTCCTGAAGATCGCAAATCAATTATTATTATGGTGAAAATGTTGACACACGTCGTATATAGGATTCTACTTTATAACAAACATCTAGAATTGGAAAAACTAACGCCCTCAATGTGTCAACCTTTGGGTCACTCACAGACCCATGTTTCACCGTTAATTCATTCAAATCTTTTCATTTATCAAAGACATAACTTGTCTATACCGTGTTGACTATTTATAGTAAAACTGCCATGCATATTTTTATGCGCAAATTTACACTTCAATTAAAAAAAACAAAATTGGCAAAAACCGTCGATAATGCAGAAAAAGTAAATAAAATGAATATTTCAAAAATAATTCAAAGTATCAAAAATCAAAATGAATACGAAAAACAAATATTTGGAAAGTAGTCGAAACAACTTTAAAAGGTTTGAATCAATGTAAACAAAATGATCATACATAAGGCAAGGCCGTAATTGTATTGAACAAAGTTAAAATTGAATCCAAATCAATGTATTAAAATAGTATCCATTTAACACGATAACATTTCACTTTTGTTAGACCCCCTTTGTCGTTCACTTTCCAGCTCTCAGCTTTGACTGATCAAACTTGCCCCAACCACAGCGCCAAGGGGAAACTATAGACAAAGCTACAATTATGTTTCCGCATTCCACATTGCATCGGGCATGCGAATAGTCTAGCCCTTCATTCCAACTGACCTGGTTCTGGCAACGGTACACCATACCAGGGCCATTTTCGGATAAATCGACACCCAACGCCAACAAGCCCGGCTTATAGCCGGAATCCAACAAAAAATTCTTCTCCCAACATCGGCTGCGGAAATGACCCACTTTCTTGGCGATTCTGCGAAAGTTCTCACAAAATGGAGCAACAACTGTTGCGCCTGTTAATAGGACAACCAATCTATTGCTTCTCGCTCTCTCTCGCACTCGCTCGGACTGGCACCGAGATTCACTGTGTTTTGGCACCAAATTCACGAAATTTTTCTCGCCATGGAAAAAGGGCTACTCGGTGGGTCGGACACGGAACGTAAGGAGGGTGCCGCGGCTCGAAGGAGCGTGGGTACGAATGTTCCGCACCTGCACTCTCGCAACTCGCCGTGTCTAACGTCGTGCCCGCGTTGATTAGTCAACATTAAAGCATCTTTTCCTCGACAGCATACTTTGGCCGGTGCCGGTGCTGTCTGGCAACACAGAGAGAGAGAGAGCGAGAGGGACAGCCGGAGGGAAGACAGAGAGAGCGAGCAGCAAAGAAAAAGGTGCTACAATGGCCAAAAATGTGAAACCATGTAAACAGCACGAGTGCACCTTTTTCCGAAAGCGAACGCGAACGAAAGCAGCAAATGGGAAGACGCTAAACACGAACCAATAGAGTGTCAACGAAGAAAAGAGACAGAGCGAGAGAGAGAGAGAGAGAGAGAGAGGTTGCGACTAACACAAAATAAACGCCGCATTTTCAACCGATTTAGCTTTCTTCCCCCAGGGACGGGGTTGATTTGGGCTTTGAAGGCAAATCGTTTGATCATAACAATTACACCCAAGTGAATCGCCCAACACGACTTTCTTGAAGTTTGGAAAATTGGAGACTTATACGATACCAAAATTTAGAGGGAACTCGTCCGCTCATAAAATACTTCCCTGTTTTGCTTGGTTGAATAATTTGAAAATAAAATTAAGATTTCTTTCAAAGCTATTCATGAAAAAAAATATGTTAGTAAGAAGGACCAAACCAATTTTTCTGCAAAAATCAGGCAGAACGGTCGCATTCACTCAAAAACATCCATTTGCCGAATTACTTATGCTTAATACAGTTAAGTGATCGAGCTTTAGTTTAAAAAAAAGAAACTTTACAAAATTATTTCTTTCTTTTGGGAACATTGAAAATTTTGCGCGTTTTGCTCGGGAAGAGATCTGAGTTGCTGGACGTTGTCTCGATCTGTCGAATGGTTTCCGCATGATCGTTCATGTTGACATCAGCGAGAGACAGTGCCGATCTGGAATCGCTTCGTGGTGGTCGCTTTTCCGTTTGCATCTAACTAGGTCAGGGTTATGAATCTGCATCATCCGTATTCTTCGTCTATGCTGGCACATAACTATATATGATAGGGAAGATCCAAGATATGAGCCATAACTTAAGCCTCCTGGTGTGGAGATGATAAAATGTTGCACTACTTTTGGGACAACCCAACGATGCCCCTTTCGCACCTCGCAAGAAGGCACCACGCATAACACGACAGCACCGCCGCCATCGACGGTCGCAGAATCTTCTTCCCTAAACACGGCGTCCGTTTGAAGATGCTTTTCTTGTAACGCTTTCATTTGGCTCACTTCTCGTGGCGTGTATCGTATCGCCTCCTGGTCCCTCCCCGGTCCGAGGCTCCCGATCTCGGCCGGCCCAGGCCGGCTCAGGTGCTCCGGTTATGCAACGTGGCCACCGCGGCCGGCAAATCGCGGATCTGCCTTCGGCCGCGCACAAAGAGTGTTGCCTCACCCCCGGGCGGCGACCCGGCGAGAAGAAGCGACCCTCTTCCTGCTCGACTGACCGACTGGCCCGGGCCCGGGCCGTCCCGGCTGGCCGACTTCTTTCGTTCCCATTGTGGGCCAGCCGGCCGAAATGCAAACGTTGAGATGGCGCGCGGAATTGAATCGCTAATTATGCAAGGCCCTCCACTGTGATCCAATTCTAGACAGGCACCTCCACGGGCGGGGAGAGGCCAGAGGGGGGTGCTGGCAAAAAACGCGCTTCGGAGCGGCGAATGTGGGCCACGAGTGTCGACACACTTTTCACGCCACTTTTCCTTTCGTTCTGTCGTCGTTTCCCGTGACGCGCTCTCTGGCCGCCACTGACCGCGACTCCCCCCTCCGGTGGCGGGTGATGGGCGTGGTGACCCGCGTCCGCCCTGTCACGGATCACAATTGTCGATCATGCAATGGTGCAACTTCCCGCATCCAAATCGCGGCCGTCAGCGGCAATTTGGCGCCAAAAAGGAAAGGTGTTGCGCCAGCGCACGGGCCATTTTCTATTTTTTCACAGCCCACCCGGGGAAGTTCACCAACCAGCGGGGGGTTTATCCAGGGTGCGGGTGTGGACAAGGAGTGGACAAAATTTTAGGCGGCTTTTCAAACACATTGAGTCCCGCAAGTATGCACGCCCCTGCGCGAAGGTGATTTACGCAACAGGTTACCGAGGGCCGACCACCACTCCATAGTTATCCTTTCGGGCGTCGATGGCGTTGGCACGGTTATGCGCACCGATATCTGTGACCGTTGGTTGCTGGTCGTCGGTGTCTAAATTATGGACACAGACAAGCAAAAGCAAAAAAAAAACAATCAACAAAATAATTACAAGCGTAACGCTGCAATTGTTTGTCCTCTGCCGGAGTAAATCCCTCACATAACTCGTTTGGGGAACTGTAGTAAATTCGGGGTTTGTCTGCACTGTTACTAATCCTCAGGCTCCAGGGCAGTGCTTTGCAAACGCAAGCGGAACATCCGGAACATCGAACAAGAACCGAAGCTCATACTCGATCCTCACGATCTTTATGTAATGCTGATGGTATGTTACTGTAAATGCTCGACCGGTCCTGTTGTAACAGATTTTTATTTTATTTTTATTTCAGACCGCTGTTAAGTTAAGCTTGTAAATCTTTTTTGCAACACTATTAACTGTGACTTTTCGTTATTTTGTGATTGTTTATTGCTTTTTTATCCTATTAGGATTTATTGTTATTCTGTTCGGGCATTTATTTCGCAATTTTTTTTTGTATCATTCATGAGGCACAAAGGTACCAGGTACTTCCATGTAGTCAACTGTATTGAGATGATTCCATAATGGCTTTACATTAAAACAACGAGTCAATTTCAATTATTTTTTTCTATTTTTCAACTTATACAATTTTCGATACGGTTTTTGAATTATCGCCATTTCTGCGTAACACTTATAACACAAAATATCCTCTTTACTATAAAAAAATGTAAAACAAAGTCTTGGTTATCAAAATTGTTAGATTCCAAAATTGTTGGATTCAAAGGAAGCTTTGTAAGAATGTTCTTGATTATCGCAATTGCAAGGAAATTTTATAATTTGTTAACTAATTAAAAATTTGTAAGGTCATTGCAAAAGGTTTCGATAGTAAAGCACTAAATGCAGTCAGTTGCATGACCTATTGCCAAGGGATATTCCAATAAAAGGTTATGCTCAAATGCATAGACTCGTATTGGAAAAATTCATGAAAAACCCCTTGGTACGTTAGACTTACCACGCGTGGGGTACATAAAATTAAAGATCAAATTTCGTTCGGCATAATTAATTTGAACAATTGTTGTTATTCATCAAACCACACAATCGACTCTGGCATTAACATGTGTTTGACGAAGTACACGTATCATTTAAAGTTTATGGCACGTTGAACATCGGCCGGCACATCGGCACAAAAGAACGATTTCGGGTCAGTAAAATGCCGCCTTCGCCGAAACAAAGTGCCCATGACCATAGCATCGATTTGCATAATACAACCGTCGCCAAAGATGACTATTAAATTTCTCACATCCAGCGATGTGTCGTAACAATGACACAAGAAAAAAGTTCCCACTTTCTTGTCCGGTATTCCTTGGCATTCAGCTTAGACCACCAAAACCGGCGCAGCAGAAAATGATGAATTGAAGTGCGAATAACTCGGGAGGTATTTGTTTGGTGGCCATAAAAAGAGTTTGGAGCTCATAAAAAAGGCCATTAGGCAATAGTCAATAATGGTAGTGCGAGACGAGTCTTTCGCTTTTGCTACCGTGGCCAAGTCATGCTGACAAGCACACAAGATGCGGCGAAGAAAAGGTTAACAGCGACGCAGAAAAGGGACGGAATGTAGCAGTTTTTGGGATAAATTAATTCACCATCAATGGCGACATGAACTTAATTTCACATTTCGACTGCAGCCTGGTCCTAACATGGGCATAATCGTCTTCGCTTTTGCCGGTCGTGCCCGTGTATACACCGAATCCACCTTTTCAGCGTGCCATTTCTCTACTTTTCTGTCAGATCTGGAACCCCACAAATCACGCGACCGCGCATCAGGGTTGACTTCCAACACCCTGCTAATGTCTGGATTGTTGAGCGAATTGCGAACCAGTCCTATTTTATTGTCAAACTTATTTTGTCACTATGGTCACATCGATTAGTAGTTATGGGATTTTTAATACTTCGTCACACATTCGCCACTCTTACGGTGATTTCCCGCTGTCCGAAAAGGTTGAGACATTTTGTTGCCCACAATCAAACCTTTCCCGCCAACATTCGAACGGCAACATAGATCACGTTCTCCCGTCCGCTGAGGAGCAGCACATCTGCCCGTGTCGAACGATAACACCCAACACGGGGATCGATTGGTTTGCTGTTACTCGCCGGTAAATGGAGTCAGCCAGCTGGGTACGTCACGAGTCAACTCCAGTTCTCCGGAGTTCGGAGTGGATCGAAAATTAATGACTAATTTACGGACCGGATTATCCCACCGCACACCGCAGAGTGGCACACCGTGCCATTAAAGTCAAATTAACTCGAGCCTTAAATGGCTGCCGTTTGGCCGAAGGGAAGACCTGGGCCATGGGCTGTGCATTTCGGTCCCGGGCACGGAAGTCGGTTCGAACCACGATGTGTCAGAGTGCACCAGGCTGGCAGGAGGTTAGCGATTGGAACGGTGCTTACAGCGAACCGCTCCGTGCGAACATCCAACAGATGCGAAAGTTGTTACACTGAATTCGAACATTCGAAGACATTCCCTTTTCGGACGAAAATTTTTTTCCCCTCTTGGAATTGTTTCACAAATAAAACTAACGTTTAGTGGGAAGTGTTCATATCAACACAACGACAGCTACTCAATCATATTATTTTTTATTTATGCATTCCTTTGTTTCCGACATTTACTTTGAATACAAATGAATACAGAATGTTTGAATACAATTGTTCAGTTGTGCAGAGAAATTCTTTAAGAAAGTAACAAAAGAATACTCTTGAAAAAGAATTTAAAGTAAATCAATTAAACTCTACAGTCGAGAGTGTGTTTAATTAACGCATTATGAAATAACAAATACCAACATCAAAAATTATGAATATGGCCCGATCCGTTCTTTTAATATAAAAAAGGAAAAATTAAAAAATTAAGGTGCAACTAAAAATAAATAAACTAAGAAAAAATTTGCAGTAACAGTTTAAATTGTTTAAGCTTTGTATGACATTTAAAGCATCAAAACGGCCGGAATTATTTCAAAAGCTAAGCAAATTGAAGAATTTTATGAAATCAAATATAAGAGAAATTGAAGTTGCTGTAGTTACGAATCACGATAAAAACCACATTGTTACCGGAAGATTGAAATTGTCTCTGTTGCAGACCTCGTCCGCTCGGCGATTGAAGACGGATAGGAAAGAAATATGGTTTTAGTGATAAAATAAAAGATAACAATTCACTTAGAGTGGATAGTTCTCAGCAAACATTTTTTAGAGATACTTTTGGGCCATTTTTATATCTAAAACCAGCGAAACAAAAGAAAAACAAAGCGCAACACAATCACATATTATTTGTAGTGCAGTGCAAACAAAAACAACACTAATAGCCGCAGCAACATTTTTTCCTTTGCAATTCATGAGCCGTTTAGGACGTTAGTCGCCAAGAGCTAGACGCTTTCGGGATGCGGTTCTATCATTTAAGGAATGCCGTTCCAGACTTCCTAGTCTACTCGAATTCCCGCCTGTGTTACCAGTGGGACTGTTTTTTTACATCCAAAC
The DNA here is from genome assembly GCF_943735745.2 of Anopheles bellator. Lineage (NCBI taxonomy): Eukaryota > Metazoa > Arthropoda > Insecta > Diptera > Culicidae > Anopheles > Anopheles bellator. The sequence goes on from NC_071286.1 coordinate 37,212,368, forward strand.
TGGGCATCAATTCTCCTTATTATTAATTATGCCGCAAACGCTGAGAATACTTCAGTTTTCCAAAACATATATATAAAAAATTTCAGGTTTAGTTTTGGAAAATTTTAAAATTATGTTTTGTACAAATATCGTCCCCTTTTTTGAAGCCAACATTGTTTAAGGATCTCCACCCTTAGCGTATGTGTTTACTTTCTTCCGATTGCCTACAAACCGACCCTGGCCGAACCAGTTACAAAACAATAAGTGTCCCACTTTTCCCACAAAACTGGTCTTCGAAACTAGCACCTTGGGAATTAGGAACCCTAATGTTGCTGTAACGTACCGAGTGTCAACACGCAGAGTCAAGTAGAGAACGTCCCCTAATGCCGACCGCCCATTGCGGCAATGGAGCCGACATCGATCCGATGTGGGATTCGATCGTCCTTCGGCGAAACGCCGTGACCACCGAGAACACTCGAAGAAAACACCTCCAACGTCTCGAGCGCTGTTGGCCCACTCCTATGAAGACCCCCTCCTGACAAGAACCGCCGTCCCAAACACCACCCCAATGGCCAACGGCACAATCCCCCCCATGGGGGGGCCGTAATTGCGTTATGATGCTCGTTGCAGGAAACACCGCGCGGCCAACGACAACTGGCCGACCACTGGCGGCCCGAAAACAAAACACTTTTCCTGCCAATTAAAACAAATCATCACTCCGACGATGGCGGCGCTGATGATGATGATGATGAAATGATAGCCTCCAATTTGCGTACCCTTAAGACCGATTATTATTTCGGGAAAGTGGGGTCCCCCCTGTCGGGGTTGGCCAGTCCGACCGCACGAATGTCAAGGCTGGTTCGGATGAGCCGAGCGCGCGTGGGAAAAAGGAGATCTTCGAGAACCCCGAGACTCTGTGGCCGAGACTTTCCAACATCAATCAATTGCGCCCGCCTATCATGGCGGGCTGAGGGTTTTCACTTTTGATTCTATTACTCCCTCCCCAGCCAAGCTCCGGTCGGTTCCGACCTTCCGATCGAGAGCGCCCGACCGGCCGCCCGACCGACGTACCGAATCCACCCACCGGCAGCCCCAAGAAGCCCTTTAAGAGCCCGAACGGCCACTGAAATGTCGTCAAACCGTTTAACCGAAACCTGACCCCCGCCGTGGCAGAAGACCCTCTTCCGGGGGGCAACGAAACCTCTCCTTACTGCCGGCGGCCATCCGTCGGAAACGACATTTTAAGGTTATGACTTCAGCCGTACTTCGGCCAGGCTACGTACCCCCGTTTAACGGACGGAAAAGGTTGAAGATGTTGGCTGGCGGAGCTAGAAAATAAATGTCAAACCGTGCATTGTTGCGGACCGCGCGCCACGCTGCGCCGCGGGGACGCTGCTGCTGGATCGATGCTTTTTGTCCGTTGCGCTGGAGAAGATGTCGGGCAGAGCCGCCGCCGAAGCCGAAGCCAAAGATGTGTCTTTTCCGTGAGCCGGAGAGTTGCGGAAGCGGCGCTTTATGGCGCCTTTTTACGGCACCTAGAAACAGAGCCGTGATTGTTGTCGCATGAATTCGTACATTTTTTTATCAACCTCTCAGCCCCAACGGAAGGTAATCCCAGTCCGATTTGAGAACCGTGCGGTGAAAGTGGGGTTATGCAATATGAGCGTTTCTCTCCACAGCGAGCAACGTTATTTTGGGGAGCAAATTTTCGGGAAGCTAATGATTGAGCACCGAGACTTTAAGGGTTCACTTTGGAAAACCGTCGTTAGAGAGCAGTATCTAGAATAAGTAACTCCAGCCTCTCAGAAGACCAACGATCCTTTACTGACAACACAGCATATAGGGTAATTCTTTTTGTAGGTTTCAAATGACAGGGCTGGCAAGTTACAGTTTTCCCATATACCTATCAACCCAATAGTCAAACTTTTATTTGAATCCAGATCCACATTTAAAAAAATGCACCACAACAACAGAACAAGTTATGTTAAAATTAAAATTTTTGTTATAGTTGTAAAATTATTAAAATTCGCATTCCCACAAAAGTAGGAATTTGAAAACGATAAATTTTCCATCAAAACTTTCTTCGACGACGGGCACATTCTTCTTTTGGTGGCTACGGAAACTAGCAAAATTAACTTGTAACATTAGAAACTTCAAATAATAAGCTCTCGAATTGTTGGGTGGATGGAATTATTGCATCTATTGATTAGAATTTCTTTTAGTTTGTTAATTTCAAACGTTAGTTTTTGCACGCCAGCGAGGTTTAGGACAAGATTCGTTGGTGTTCTCCAGTGTAAATTGAGGATCATTTATCGATCACTGGAAGTTAGTTTTGAAGCATTGCGACTACAGAGAAGAGGCATAGGTTAAGAGGGGAAGGAAAATTGTTTTGTACATGATAAGTTATTTGAAAAGTTTAGTTTTGATTTTCTGTTGATTAATCGGTAAAGCATTGTCAAGGCTAAGCAGCATCGGTAAAGCATGAATTTGTCTACTATTTTTATGTAACATTTCTAACTGTGGAATGTAGTCTTGTTTATTGTCCAAGAAAAGTTAGCAACGTTAAATCCAGAAAAGGGAACTTTTTCGAAAATGATGAAGGACCGTCAATTCCAAGCGATACTGCCGGATAATAAAAAATACCTTTGGTCTGCCATTGAAAATATGGACTTGGAAGATATGTGGTTTCACCAACGGGGCAAAGATCCATCGAACAGGAGAGGTTTTCGATCTACTGCGTGAGAACTTTGATGAACGTATAATTTCTCGCTCTTTGATCTATTGGCCACCAAGATCATCCGATTTGGACCGTTGGACTTTTTCTTGTGGAGCTACGCAAAAAATCGTAAATATGCTGACAAACCTGCAACTTTGGAGGATTAAACAAATAAACATTCGCCAACTCGGCCATAACGACCGAGGTAACACCCGAAATGTGCAAAAAAGGCATTGAAAATTTTCTTATCAGTGATTCACGCATAATAGCAAAGCACAAACTTCATGATAAAAAAAATTTAGTAAAAATTTAATTTTTCATGTGTTTTTTACCTTGTTTTTCGAAAATAAAAAATCCACTACACCGTCCATCTTCGAACACTCTCTGAACTTTGGATGATTTGGACTACTTCGACTGCTGGGATTACTCGGGGAGGATCAGTGACTTGGTCTGCTTGGATTGGACTGCTATGGTGACGCTGCTTGACGCTACTTTCTGCGCTCGCGTAGCCTACTACGCTAACATTAGACGGCAACATTTGTCGCTAATCGCGATGCTGAAGGCGCATGCCTTCGAAGATACGGATACGGAGCCGTGTCTTGCCGTCGTGCTGTCCACCGCAACGACGCCGCAGCAGGATGCCCGAAGTTCTGAAGCCAAGAAGTCTGCCCAACTATGTGCCTCTCCGTGGGAGATACAGACTTGATCGCCGATCTTCGCGCGAAAGAACCCGCGCGGCCCGGCTCGATGGCTCGAGGCCGTTTGCAATAGGCTCGTGCTTCGTGCGCTATGCGGGGCTCCAAGAGTGCCGCGGCCTCGCGCGGCCAGAGAAGACGATCCGCTCAGCTCGGCGGTGTGAAGATCTTCGGCCAGCCCCCAGTCAATCGGCGGGTTCCCAGGGTGCCACGCAACCCGTACCCGTACCAAACAAACACCGCAGAGGGGAGCCGCAGCGCCGCACGACTCGCGGCGCGTGCGGTGCGCGGTGACGCAAGGCGAAGCCGAAGCGAAGATCCAAACCTCTGCGCCCCACTCCCGAGCTTCCCCGATCTGGCATCTTCGCGCGGCCCATCTTACAACTCTTCCTTTCATTTTTCAACCCGCATCACTTCGATGCCAGCCGCAGGAAAGTGAAGTCGACAGCAGACCGGCGTTCCACGGATGCGGATCCCGCAGACACAGTGTCTTGGACCCCCGGAGACTTCGGTACGACCGGTGGTGTAGCGTAGCCGTTCGTGGAGTGTTCTGGAAGCGCGTGTTCAAGTGGCTCTGTTCGAACGCGAGTTCTCTGTTCTGTCCGGACTTGTGCAATCGGTGGCCACCTGGAACCAGCGCCAGGTGCCTAGCTCTGCGCCCAACGTGTGTGACCGATGTGCAGCCAAAGCTTACCCCCAGGTGGCTGGTGGTAAAACAATCGCAACCGACTCTGCGCGGTGGTTCGAGTGCAACAGAGTTCCCAGGGTCCTAGTGCCTCCGCTCAATTTGTCAGGATTCTCCCCAACCAAAGCTGAACGCCCGCACGCACGTGTTCCCACGCGGCGCAGGGTGAAGAAAATTCTCGCCGTCTCGCCGAGGGGCCCACAGACGGGTGTGAATTTTCCGACATTAGCCCGCGTAGGAAAATACTTGACCGGTGTGCACAGAGGGCGGGAGTCCGGACGTGGTGGTCCCGGTACCTGGCGCTGGTTGCCGTCTCCAAATCACGCTGACGGATCAGTTTTGATTTACGAAGCAAACGGAACGGTTCTAGATCCGGTCGGGCGGACATCGAGCGTGTTCTGTTGATGTATTCTATCGCGCGTGTACTTGGTTGTTGTTGGCGGCCCGTTGTTGATTCCCACTTCTTGGTTTTTTTGTAGGTTTTTGTTTCTAGTTTTTGTGACCTAGGCCCAGGCGATAGTGACGAAGTGTTTCCGTGAAGTTAAATCGCCAATACCGAAGGCAAAACCCCTGTGGAACCACGATCGTGCTAATGTGTGGTGTGGTGAAGTGCTGAGTCCGGAAATTGGTGCTGTGCTGTAAAGGTTAGATGTTGACTGTCGTGCCGCGGCGTAGGGTTAGAAAGCATCGGTGAACTCAGCAAACTCATTAGAAGTAGCGCCCTCCGTAGCGCCACACTCGGCAGTAGTGAGCCCATTGGACTGCGCAGGTGATCTGCTAGAGGTGATCTGCAATGGCGTTCAAAATGGAGCTGATGAAGCGGCTTGCAGCTTGCGTGGGTAAGTGATCAAGTAGAGCTTTATCCTGCGGACCGCAGGAATTTTCTTCCAAGAATGACGCGGTCCGTTGAATGCTAAGAATCTAGGGGTTTTGTAGAATGCAGAGGTAGCTAAACATGACCTATCGTAGGTCTTTGAATTTAGCAGAAGATAGAAGTGAACAAGAGTACCAAGCACTTATACACCACATTTGGTAGATGTTTTAATGCCAATAATCGTAATAACAGTATTCTGGAGTACTTAATATTGTTCAGGGAATCCTCTATTAAAGAACTTCCAATGTAGTCCGAATCGTTAGCCCAATTGAAGAAATGGTGCCTTAATTAGTAATCCAGATAATTGAAATCGGTGTTATATAAAATATATTAATCTGCGAATATTAATGAAATTATAGCGCCAGGTAATCTGAATGTAGCAAGATTCGAGCCTGAGCTTTTGTGCATCTGCGGTTCCTTCCGAAGACACTAGCGCACAATCCTTTAATCGAGGCGTTCGTGTGACCACCACTTTATGATCACGACCAATTTCAACATTCGATTTCCGACGTCACCCTGGCATTTCGAACCCTCGGGTGGATGACGGAAAGCATGTTGCCAAACGACCCGACCCGTTGGCGAATATGCTAATGCACCATCCCATTCGATTCGCTCGGTTGCTGGAAAATGCCGGGAATGATGCAAAGACGCGGCTCCCATCAGCACACCACACCTACCGGCCGGTGTGGGCAGACATTAATTGACGATGGTGACAAACCGTGTATGGTGCTTATGGTAATGTTATTAGCACGTTGTTTGGGACAGATTTGTGTCACGTTATCGCGACTAAAATAAAATCCGCATCCGTTGGGTCGGATGATGTCGGAGCATAAATTGACTGAATGTTTTGTCTGATGGAGCAGCTTTTATTTATGCGATACCATGCAATAAACCACATACCACTATGTTAAAAACCTATAAGTAATCAAATTAAGTGAGATACTCAGAACCGAAACCTGGTGATAGACAAAGTATGAGTTTAACAACTCCGAAGTGTTGCCTCATTAAAGCACGTTCCCAGCGGTAGCCCGTTGGACTAGATTTACTATTGACGCAACAATGTTGATGAGCTCTTTTACGAGATTCGCAACCCAATTTAGGCTGCCCTCGCGCATCAAATCATAGCACAGCAGAATGGGCATAACTGAGCCGAGGATTGACAGCGGGGTGTCGCTACAGGAAACTTGCATCCGGCCACCGGTTTACTGCGCGCCACCGCTTTTTTTCATTGCCAACAATTACGCGCCGCATCAAAATCGGAACCGGAGTGCGCTGCTTAGACGGAGCCTTGGGCCCCACTCGGGCGAAAACATCTCCTCAAATGGGCCGAGGGAGGGCCGAGTCCAACCTTGAACCGCATTCGACTCGAGCGAATCCTGTTTTGGGGGTCCATTTTCGGAGCCGATCCAATCGGGGCCATAAACCCCGATCGGACACACCACCAGAGGAAGAAGATAGAGTGCCAGCGGGCTTTTGACACCTTCGCCGCGACCTTTGCTCGTGGCTTCATCGGCAGACGTGGCTCTGCACGAAAATCGATCGTGCCGACGATCAGCAACGGCGCAGCCCGTTTGGCACCAGGGGAAAGGGGCGGCCGATCCGATTCGGGCCCCGCGTTGGCGTTCGAACACCTCGCAAATGACACGGAGCCGTAAGAAAAATTCTTTTGCCTCATTATTGCACGAGGCCCCCCCAGAGTGGAAGGCTGGCAGACGCCAGTGGCCGGTGATCGAAGTTCCGTAGAGCGCTAGCCCGCGGATTGAGCAATCGTAGAGGAAGACCTGGCTCGGACGTCTGAACTTTAGCATCTTCTTATTCGCGTGTCGCGATCCTAACCTTGAGCGCTACGGGTCTCAAACCACACCAAGCAAATATCAGCCCCGCCCGTAATTGTCTCGACCGAGCCGACCGACCCGCAACAAGTAATCCGAGTTGCGGGATCACAACAAAATCGTTGCCGGCGCATGTAATGTTGCCAGCGAAGGGCCATTATGATCGTGGCTTCATTTCGGTCTCGGCGCGTCCGGCGACTCCGGACGGCCATTTTGGCAGGGAGCCGGGAGGGGGAACGGGGGTTAATTTTCCTCCCCCGGGGAGGGCCGTTTTCCTCCGTGCCCTCTTGGCGCTCCTTATTACCGTCGGCCCACTGCTACATGTGGATGAAGCAACCGGGCCGGGGTCCACAATGTACTCGAAGATCTCCCGATCGCGCCGGCTCTTATGCTGTGTGTGTCGGTGTGTGGGTGGATGCAATGCTCGTTGCAGAAATGTTGCAGAAGGTTCAACCGGCCGTCCATTCGGGAGCCTCAAATTGGTGTCCGTCCCTCCGTCACCCGAAGTTTCCTAACGCGCTTCCCGCGCACTGCGAGCGCAATTGAAGTGCGACGCAATTTAAGTGAGTCATCATCAACGATTTCGGCATCGGGCGTAATTTTCCACCGGCTGCCATTTTTGGGCTTCTATTTTTGGGGGCACACTTGGCAAACGTACGAGAAGCCCAACGGAATATTTACGTGGATTGCGCAGAACTCGCCGCCGAACGCGGCGCACATCGCGGCCCTTTGGCGTAAATTACACGTTGATTTTTTAATCCAACTTAAATGAGGTGAATATGGACAATAGTTTCAATGGTAATGTAATTTTTGGAACGTCAAAACGTGATCGAAAGCCCAAAAAGTGTTTGTGATTTAAATTGTATGACGTCAACCGTAATAAAAAACTTTGCTGGTTTGTTTGGGGCTCTTATCCAAAAAACGTTACCCAGTTGTTGTAAGCCTCAGACGGTTTTAAATGAAATCCAGACAGGCAGCACGCAGTCTAGCTAAAGTTATATGGCTAGGGTTCGCTGCAAAAAGGAAAGCTTTGCAGTATCTTTATCCAATAATGTTTTGTTCATTTTCCAAACGTTTTTTCCTTCAGAGAATTTTATTACTGTCACGGAACGTTCAGTATTAAAATAGAGATCCCCGTTCAAATTCCTTTCGGTTAGAAAAAATATGCATTAGAAACTGAACAAATTAAGATGCCTTATTTATCCTAGATAAAACAACGGGAGTGGAAGAACCAAAGAAATAATAAAGCACGTTTTAAGCACGTGTAAAGAATAGTCAATAAATTGGTTGGACTTGTTACGTTGTAACGAGTACCGAGTACTTCTGAGTACTAAACAGTTACGCGTGCATCATGCAACTTTACAAACAGTAACTTTACACATCATAAAACGGAACAAAAATTAAACTTTGTCAATTCATTCGAACGAGACTTCCTTCTAATGAAATAACTAGTGAGTATGCGATATTGCGGGTCTACAATTAAGGCACATGAACACACACAAAACATTTTTTTAACATTCGAGTTTCCCACAGCAAATTATCGATCCAATGAAACCAATTTTGTCGATGTTACTCTCTCCGAGTACTGCGCTTTATTTCCAGTTAAAGTTGCCTGTGTTCCACATCCAACAACATCTCTAGATGGGTCTAAAATAATCAAGAGATGTAACCCGTTACGTTACCAAACGTATTTTGCTACGAAGATTTGCATCACACGACGATCAGGATGATTCAGTTTTTGTGGAACAAAAAACCTCGCAGAGCAGAATTGGCTCCAACATAGTTTCGGTTGAGCTCCGACACTTTTTGCCGACTCGGAATGATTGATTCAATTTGATCCATAATTCCGCCTCGGCCATCATTAAAAATGAATTATTTTTTTCCAAAAACAGACATTTAAAAACCCAAATCGCTGCGCTCTTCGAGCCGGCTCCGGGCCGGGCTCGGGCAACGATTTCCGGTGCCCCTTCACCGTTTTTCTCATAACATGCGCCGATTCTTCACGGCACCTCGTTACAATTAGCACTGCGATTTCCCGTGTTTTTTCCGTTTTCATTATTTTACCGTGAATCGCGTTAATTTTTCAAGCCCCATTCCATTGAAAGCCCGATGCCGACGCCATGACGAGCATAAACCAAAATCCTACTTCCGATCGACGCCGAGCTGTGGCTGCTGCGCGGGTTGCATAACTGACCTCGTTAGCAAACAACGCGCGAGGAAGCGCAAAAAAGCCGGCACGACAGACAATGATTTTATGTTAATCAATGCGCCAATCGTTCCGCGGGCAAACTAATATGATGCGTATGAGAAAACTGGCGACCTGGTGCCACAAGCGGATAAGCATCGGATCGGAGTTTTGGAAGCTTTCAGGGGACCTGCTAATTACCACCATCGGAAGTGGGTGAATGGTAGGGCACGATGCATTCTTCGGCGCCCGCCAACCATTTGGTGGCTGGCGTCGAAGATTACGCAACCCGAGAGTGTGGCCACAGCGCGCAGCGCTATCAACATATCAGCGCCCAAATCTTTCCCACCGCACACCGAGCTATGCTGTGAGCGTCAATCAGCCCAGTTCAACGTGGGGAAGTTATAAAATCTTCGCGATCGCGATCAGTAGATGGGTGTAGAATGTTTATCTCGAAGCGCCATCCACCTACGGGGGGGGCTGCCACATTCGATGTCAGCTTAAGCCGACGGCTTCCTGACCGGACAAACAAGCCGACGCTGTCTGGCGGGAATCAATGCTAGGAGGTCGATAAGGGTGAAAGCATCACTCTCAGCATCCGACGATCCGACCGCTCTCTTCGGGTGACCCCTGACCCAATGGGAAACCTCTCCAGCGCTAGGAATTGCCACTGGAACGACAGCATCACGAGCATATCAGGTCTGCGGTGCCGGGCCACGGAACGGTGATCGCCATGCTCGTGAACTGCAATTGATGGTTGCCGCTGTTATGCAACCGGCCTGCCGATGTCTCCCACGGTGTGGCATACCGGTGGGGGCCCATCGGGTGGGGAGGCAACATGTTTGACCAACAGCTTTCGGGCACCGGCACACTGCTGTCTGGCTACTGCTTTGCTAATTACGCCCGAACCGAACGGAACGTGACCTTGCTGGCCATGATCGCGAAGCGTTACATGCGTTACACTGATCCGCAGCACCGCCGCCCGTCATAATGACCCGGGGCCGTAATTAAATGTGATGCTCTTGGTGCAATCCATTGTGGCGAGAGGATTTCCTCACCGATCCGGCAGGCCGGCAGTTCGGGCTTAGCGCGCCGAAGCAGCGATTGCACTGCACCCGAAACACTACTGGCCATCATCCATCATCGCGCTGGACCGCTGGGGCCGCCCGGACTGCCCGACCTCCGGGCGTTAGAGACGGTAGCAGCGTCCGCGTGATGCAGTTCAGGCTCCCAATCGAGATGGGGCGCGCAAGGGTGGCTCGATGGCGTAATTGGAAAAGCGCCGTCGCTTTCGCTACCGCAAGTCGGCGATGGTGCAGCTTCCCAGATTTCTGCCAGTCGCGCCCTGCATTTGCGCTCGCAACCAACGGCGGCTGCGGCGGCGTAATCATTCAATTTGCAGTCCCTCGCCTATGGCTTGGATCCCGTGCACCGGGAGTTGATCCACACGGCCCCCTTGTTTGCTGGGGTGATCGACCGGTGGGGCGCAGTGTGGAATAGGGGCGAGCGATCGTCCACCGGCAAGCAGACCATCACAGATCGAACCGAACCCGAACCCGAGTCATCATCAATCATCGTCGACGACGCCGCCGACTGGAATCTGACAGTCGCCCGAAGGAATTCCAACAAGATTGTAGTCGGTTTCGAAACTTTGCAGCGCCCGCAAAAATTTCGATGATTCAAGTCGGTCTGTGCAAACCAAAATACACTGCACCAGGGGTGCTGCCAAGACGGTAAGCGAGCGGGTGTTGTGGGGGTTAAATTGTAACCCTTCTCAAGGCCAGTAGTAAACACGGTAAACGTTAAAATGTACACCAGCCATAGCTTTTATGAGCAATGACTCAGCATCTTACTGTTGAAAATTTCTTATTTCTGGGGCCCACTGCAGGAGGTTTTAAATTTTGTGAACCTTTTTTGTGAAATTCGTTTGAACGAAAAATCGGGTATCAAAAAAAATTAGCTAAGCTTGATTCTAGGGATAACACTTTGATGAATGTATTGCGTCGGTGCTGTTTTTGTATGCCACAGATTTACTCATTTCTTTGTGTGCTTGTTAATTGCTAATTTCATACGTTATTAGAAAAGGATTTAAAGTTGAAATCCTTTCATCATCATCAACATTTAGAACGAGATGAAGAGCAAAATGATCAATATGTCTAGCAAATAGGAAATTATTTGAATTGAATATGTAAATCTGAAGCTGGAGTCGAAAATATTTAACTGTTCTTCCTGTTGCTGTTGCATCTGTGCCTATGAAAGCTGAGCTTTATAATTATTCCCAATTAGCTCTTTCACTAACTAACATCACTAACTTCTTTTTATATATTTTTAAAATTTGTTTGATTTGTTAAAACAGACGGGGAGCGTATTATCAGCAAGTTAAATTTTTGCATTCAAGTTGATTTCGGGACACGAGTTTGCGTGACTCTTTATTCTTGATACGGCCCCCAGGGTGTTTGTAGAATCTCTTCCAATGGTGCGTGGTGATTTATTGAATACATAAAATAAATTTGTAGCCAAACATTGAGCACTAGACATAAATCGTCATGAGATGGACTTGCGACCGAATGGTCTTTGCTTTGCCGTACACTGGGTAACCATTTCTGATTAGCTTTAATAGAGCTTTAGCGTAGAACTAAAAAGCATCATTCAGTTCCCACTTTGTATGAGTTCCCTATCCGTTCTGCGTTCTTCACAATCCTAATCAACGAAAGCACCAGAAAGCTCTGCCGCATTGCACTTCTGCTAAAACCCAGGCAATTTAACTATGCTTGGCTTATAAAAAGCAGTAAAATTACCCAAAACAGACTATGAATGAGGTTTCGTCAAGCGGCCCCAGGTCGCCCATACGATGATCATACTCATGCTATTTTCGGCACTCACAGTTGGGCCGTTTGACCTTCCTTCGTGTGATCGCCGAAAGATCCACCACGGTCTGCGCCACCGCCATCACCGTCACATGTTGCAACATGCTGTGAGCGATGCCTTTATGGGCCACATCGGCCATCAGTGTAAGTGCAGCGGTAATTGCTGACGAGCATTGCATACCCGTGTCGGTGTTTCGATTCGCGATGGATGCGCCGTGTACTCTGCAGCGTGGCCAGATCGTAGTTATTCGGGTGTGCATGAAGTAGCTGCACAGTAGCTGCTCCTCCGAGCCCTCAGCCAAGATGGTCTGTCGGAGCTGAAACGCGTCGAAAAAGTGTCCCACAAAAACGATTGTCTGTAATTGGGTAATGATCTTCGCGCTGGTACCCGTTTGGGGCACGTTATGCTGCCTGCCTGGTGAGCGAGCATAAGCGGGTGACCGGTCGTGGAAATTACCTCATCACCCGTGCGTCCAAGTTCTGAATTCGCCGCATAAAGTGCCGGTCGCCGCATCGCCTCTGCAACATCGGTGGGCATAGCGCGGTGCTTATAATGAGGCGCGTGGCCGCCGACCCCTAAGGGAGGACGCATCAACACATCGCGACATTACACAACACAGCCGCGAAACCTGCGACAACAATGGAGAATGGAGGCTGACCATTCGCTCGACCGAAAAAGATATCTACGGAAAAGGAAACGGAGAGCTGTCCAGTGCGCTCCAGCGGGGCACATCAACCCAACAATGTGTCCGGGATCACATTGAAGACTGCATCTAGCGATCGAACTGAGGACTGGAGTATTCCGATTCTGTTGACAATCCGTTTTACCGAGTTTAGCCGTTGCGTCCGGGTTGTGGAGAAAATCGGCCCGTGGAAAGCAAAACATGTTTCGGCGCGCGTGTGGGTTAAGAAAAAGGTCAACTTTCATGGAGATGTCGCGACCGATATGCAATGGCCCCTCACTCTGGGACACGAAATGGGTTCGAAGTCATTACACAAAAATCGTGATAACCGGAAGGGATGCCTAGACGCCGTGTAATAGCAGGGCCTGCCATCAGCGGACCCATCACCGGATCGGATCGAGAGGATTGACTGCTAACGCCGGGCAAGAGGAGTTTGAAAACAACAATCCCAACCTTCCTTCTGGGCCACGGCATCACGATGGCGCAGCCAACGCCATTGTCATTCGAGCTGAACGGCCGAGCTCCTCTCGTGGCACGGGTGGCCAATGTTACGCGCGCGATGCGACTGCGATTTGCATAAACACGGCAACATAAAAAAGGGAAGACCCGGGGGCCGTGAGCGAGTTTCGAATAACGTTCCCCGCCGGTTGGTTTGGGACAGAGCGTCATGACATTAGAGAAGCCTGGAACCGGCTGGAAGTAGCTCGATGTTCGCCTGGCGCGGAATGTCAAATCGCAACCGGCCAAACCGATCGGCGATGAACGAACGGGGACACGGCTGTTACCCATCCTCATTTTTTCAATCTATAAAAGTATTTTCAATCTTTCAATCTATCAATTTCTATTGCTGATTTTGACACCTTGGAGGAGTATGTAGAGGTTCTAAATATTAACTAAATTTATTTAACAATTCGATATTGATTTACTATATTCCTAAAAGCAAACAGCAATCGTAGCACTCTGATATTCATCGTTTGAAAAGCAAACCTAGCTAACTGATCCCTAACGTCTCTCGCTTGCAGCACTACTGGCCGCCACCGCAATCGTAAGCAGCGATGGACAGTTCCTGCCCGGACCTCGCTACAGCCTGGACAACATGCCCAAAACGGGCTTCACCTGCCGTGACAAGATACTCGGCGGTTACTACGCGGACTCGGAAACTCAGTGCCAAATGTTTCACGTCTGCGTCAAGGTGGCCGGAGTCGGTGTAAGTATGCCGGGAACGGGTGGAACCATATGTGGGGCCGTGGGGATTGACGGCAGAGAAAACCATGACCCCTAGTTGACCCGTCAACTCCCAGGGCATAGCCCCGAAATACTCGCGTTAGTCGCAGCAGCGAGCCGCGAGTAAAAATTACCCAACCCGGCTTCCCGCTGTTTGCAGCCTGACGTGTGCGGACGTCACCGTAACATGTCGGCCTCAAGCACGGCACGGCACCCGGGCCGTTCCCAAGAGACTCTCGTGACCTTTACAAGATCGGCTCCGCACGGTACCAGAGCGATAGGCTGACGAAGCATGCGATCTCGGAGGTTGCCGGCGAGTTGTGGGGACTAACGACTAACGACATCTCCGTCCGTCGGCACTCTGCGTCCTTTTCTATCGATATTTATTCGCCTCCCCTCTGCACAGCGCCACTCAGAGCCGAACTATGCGCAGGCATAACCACCAAGGGGACACTTGGAACGATTTGCTTGAAGACGCGTGCACGTCCTTGTGCCTCTCAACCCAGTCCGGAGGAAGGGCTGTTCGATGACTTTCTACCACTTCGTGTGATCAAATTCTGCCACACGACCAGGTGCCAAATGTCGACCGCGTAACAGTGAGCAACGGGTTCCCAGTAACGAAAAAGGGGTAATAGACGGCACTTGAGAGACAGTCCTAGACAGTCCCGGGCACTACCGGACAACCACGCCAAGGACACTCCGTAATCGATGGGTGTGCCCGGCTGGCGGAGCACGACCGCGTAGAAAAGTACGACGGGCGTTGCATTCCCGAACGGCCCGGTAAATGTCATCGGTGCGGTAGATGATCTCAGTGGTGACGATCTCATGATCTCTCCGCTCCGATAGCACTGCGCACGGCTGCGGGTCTTGAAGGAGTAGACTCTTCAAGGCCAGTGCGATTTATGCGAAATGCTCAGTGTGTTCAACCAGAAGTCAATCAACAAATGAGAATACTGTTTGTTCTATAGTTGCAATCAGTCACTAAGTAAGGTAAGGGACTGACTTCTTTCGCGCCAATTAATCGGTGGAGCGATACACAGCACTACTTCACTTCAGAAAAAGTACTCCGTTGAAAAATGTTCCATTCTCAATCGATCGTTTGACTGTTGATCCTTAGACTTAGAGTTTGACTGTTAACTTTCCTTGAAAGATGTTGCCAAGAATGTAAATTAATGGAATCGATACTTATATGTTTCTCTGTGGTATCCAGAAACTACCGCTCAATATTATGCTGAAAGACTGCAAACACCCCCGAACTTCTCTCGACCGCAAAACATTGGCCCAGCTCGTAGTGAAACCTTTCGAAAAATCGATTGGAACAGCAAAAGAAAGAATGCAAGCAAAAGAAAGAATTCAACCAAAGTTTCCAAATAAGCGATCAGAAATACGGAGTGCCAAAAATCTGTCAGTCATTTCGAAGAAGGTTGGCAAAGGGCATAAAAACATCAAATGGGGGGCCTTTAAGGGCAACAGAGCCCAAATCTCAAGAGAGTTTCAAAAACAAACTGTCGCTTTTTGTTCTTTCTAATTAAATTTCCTCACCACCGCGTTGATCACAATCGATCGTCGGCTCACGCGGGCGGGTTTCAGTTTTCGCTAATTACCCACCCCGGTGGGTGGTTGGAAGTGATTTCCATCGGGCACCGGCCTGCTTAACCACGGGAAGGAATTGATTATACAATCCATCAACGGTGCAATGAATAATAGATGATAATTTAGGCAGATTATTGTCGGCGTTGCGAACCACCCTCGGGGAGGAAAAAACCAACAACCCTCGTCGAGTGGGGCAGGGGCTCCCAAGAATTCCCAGCGCCCGGCGCCGCAGTAAAAACCATACATTGCTTAACCAATAGAGTCGCCCCTTCCCAGACCACGGCCGCCCTGCTGGGCGCTACAACCCTAGTGACCGAAAATGAGAAACAACCGAAACCCAACAATTAATCATCATATTCACACCGGTGCCGCCGCGGTCACCACCACCGGGGTATCGGGGGCCAATCTTATCTTCCGCCCGACTACCGTCCATTCCCCTTCTACAGCGATTACTACATCCAGCCGGGGCGCGCCGGAGCTACTGAAGCTGCGGGCCCCGCGCACAGAGACAATTCTCCCTCCCGTCCGTCATAAAACCATACGGGCAGGGGCTGCGGCGCAGCCACTCTGGCGCCAGCGCAACACCTGCCGCGATTGCGTCGCCGGTACAAACCTTGGCCGGGCCAACAATCCAAGCCGTGGGAGTTGTCGCTGGCATGGCGTAGCACAGTGCGTGCCAAATCATGCCACCGTTATGAAGGTTATCACCGCGATCGGTCGCGCGCTGGGTCTGGGGAGCCGCCGTTGCACCACATGATCCCTCTCGGCTTACTTCACACCTCGCTAATCGGATCGGGGCCGAGCAGGAGCCATTGTTCGGTGCTCCTCTGGTGCTTGCCTAAGGCTTCGGAGTTCGGAGCTCTCCGGCGGTTACGCTCGGTTTCGTTTCCAGTTTTCACACAAATTAATAACTTTTTGTACCGACCGAGTGGATTGTTGCTCATTCTCCATTTTTTTTTTCCTTCCAATTTGCGCAAACCTGACCACCGACTTCAATCGGGTTCAATCAATCGTCGTCGTCGGTCCCAGATTCAAGATTTCCGCTTCCTCTGCCCGAATGGTACGGCTTTCGATCAGGAAGCCCAGATCTGTGCCGATTGGGGCGACGTGGATTGCGAGGCGGCCACCCTGTACTACGGGAGCGACAACTTTGACCTGTACCGGTTGGGATCGGGCTTCGAGAGCAAGCGGGCCCCGTTTGCCGAGGAGGAGGAAGCCACGTTCCATTTGCAGCGTGCCGAGACGAGTAAGTAGAGACAGAAAAAGAGAGAGAGAGCGAGTCGTAGAGGGTAAGTTGTTGATCTGACGATCGAATCTTCTTCCAGGTGACGCTCGTCGAAGCAAGCAGTACATCGTTAACCAGAGCTCCAAACCGCAACAGCCTCCGAGTTTCAACCAGATCCCCAGCGTCCAGAAACCGGCACACCAGCAACAGCAGCAACAGCAGCAGCAACAGCAGTACTATCGGCAACCAGTAGTCACCACGAGCACCACCAGCACTACCACCACCACAACGCCGTTCACGCCGGCCGAGAATGGGTTCTACAAAAACATTCAGCCCTCGGCGAAGCTCCACCAGAAGCACGTGGAGCACAAGCAACACCAGCTCCTGTTGAACCAGCAGCAGCTACTGCAGGCTCAGCACTACCGCCAGCTAACGGCGGTGGCCGCAACCGCCACGCCATCCGATCGGCGGCACCCGACGGCGGACGAGATTCGCACGACCACGCCATCCTTCGGTGGAAACAGCAACAGCTACGCCCGGAATAACGCCTTCCCGCAGGCGCAACCAAACCCATCGACTCAACCACCACAGCAACAGCAGCAACAGCAGCAGCAACGGGGAGCCAGCAACGACTTCAACAGTAACTACGTAGTATTGATAGTAGTACCTTTAAGGCTTTACCATCCGCCATTCAGCCAGCCACCCATAAAAATAACGCACCGTTACAGAAAGAAACGGAGCTTTACATTGTCTCTTATAAGAGAAGATTCATCCAGCCATTCATCCCAGCCTAGAAGACTCGCTCGCCCGACGCAAACATGATCGACGACGGACCGGTTGCCGCACTGACGGGACATTGTGTCCGACCTACCCGACACTTTGAGCAGCCTAATATTCGTCTCTTTCTACATACTAATGCTACCTTAATTTACATTAACTCTAATTCATAATCTTAAAACCCAATGCCAGTTGTCTGTGTGGGTGTCCTAGTCGATTCAAACCCTGGCCCTTCCAAAGAAGGTTTGAAGTACTAGCGCCCCGACTCTGAGGGAGTCGGCGACTATGGGTCGTCGGCAGGGGTTCGCAAAGTGAAGAGTAACTCTGAAAGAGTTTAGGACTCTTAGGGGTCTCTGAGAGTGTCTTAGCTTTCCTAGTCGTTCGCACCACCGCCTCCAGAGACCGTAGATCCGTAATGGGGGTCAGCGTAGAAGTAGAAGTAGAAGTATTCTTTCACTGTTGGCAGCCTTAAAGCTGATGGCTCACAGTTGCTGCTCCGTCGCACATTCATATAGACTAACTTTTCGTTTCGTTTCTCCACACCGCGCTACCGCGTTCTTTCCTTTCCTTTTCGCCCGCTCGCCCCAGACGACGAGATCTTCCGTGGATCCCACAGTTCGCACTTCTTCAACAACCGCAACCACGGAAAGGAGGACTACGAGGAGGAGCACTATCGGAAGAACGCGGCCGCGGGTTCCTCTCGAGCCACGGCCCCCGGGAATCGTACGGCGTCGGGGCAACCAGGCGTCAACCGGGGCCGCAATCGGGGCCGTGGCAGTGTGCGGGCACACAACGTGAACGCGCTGCGGAGTGAGCTGAAACCGACGAGTGCTGCCCTGGTCACCGTGGCGCCTCCTGCACCGCCACAGCAGCAGTCACGCACGCAGAACGTGCAACATCAGCAGCAACAACAGCGACCCCAGGTGCAGCAGCTCCAGACGACAAAGCTGCAGACGACGACTCCGGACGATTTCGTGGACATTCCCAAGATTCCCAACTTCCGCCAGCAGCCGTCCACGGTGCTGAAGCCTCAGCAGCCAGCGTCCGGTCCGGTGTCACCTTCGTTCACCGGGCACGCTATCGTCTCCACACCGGCCCCGTTCGCCCGGCATCAACCGCAGGCGCAAAGCAGAAACGGCAACGCGTTCTACAGCAACAGCAATCTCCAGCAAAGCTTCCCAACCAGCAGCTCGACTAGTTCGCCCGCGCCGGCTCGGGACACGTTCAAGATTACGGTGACCACTCCGCCGTACGAGCGAAACAACTTCAACCAGCAACAGCAACAGCAGCAGCAGTTTTCGTTCAACTCCCAGCCGCAGCGTCAGCAGCAGCAGAACGGTGCGACCAGCACGGCGCGACCGTTCCAGGTATTCGGCGGAGCCCCTACCACCACCGTTCGTCCGCGCTCGGTTACGGAACGTTCGTTCGACGAGGCGAACCCCACTACGCCGCAGGAAGCGCAGCGCATCCGTCCGCAGTCCCGGGCGTTCAACGTGGTCGATCCGGCGCGCTTGAGTCAGTTCAACTACAACGAGTACCAGGGAAGTCGGGCTAGCTCCACCACCACCACAACTTCCGTGCCGCCGCCGACGACCTTTGCGCCGCTCGCCGCCCAACGTCAGCGACAGCCCCAGCAGCAGCAGGGTGCGTTCGTGAATCCCTTCTTCAACGGTGCAGCTCCCCAGGTCAAGCCAGGAGCGCAACCGACGACGACGACGACGGGAGCTCCGATCACCACCATCTCACCGGCCGTGGTGCAGCGGGCCGTGCCCAAGGAGCGCTACCAGTCGATCGCTCGGGCTGCCCACGACGGTCAGACACCGTCGACGGTGAAAAAGTTTTCCACCCTCGTCCCGAAGGACCAGTACAATCCGACCACCTTCAAGCCGAACGCCATCAGCAAGAAGGCGCTCCTGCAGTTCGTCAACCAGAAAAACGTGATCGGGCTGGAGAAGTCACCGTTCACGGAGCGCGTCACCACGGAGAAGCCGGTGGCGACGACGAAGTACGCCGGTTACATCCCGACCATCCCACCGGTAACGAGCACGTCCACCACCACCACCAGCACCACGACTACGCGGGCCCCATTCACCACCACGGTCGTCTCGTCCACGTCGATCGCACCGCCGAACCGCTTCTTCCAACCGCCGAACCCCAAAGCACCGGGCCTTGGAGGGAATCCCATCACGACGATGACGACGACGACGACGCTCAAGCCCGAGATCGATGAAGACGACGGCCAGTACCATCCGGAGCTGTACGAGAAGGACTTCTACCGGAACCGGGTGAAGGCGAAGACGGCGGCGGCCGCCGCCCTCGCTGCCGCCCGCAACACGAACGGTCTGGCGTCGCTGTCGTCGAGCGACGAGGAGGAGATCTTCCGGACGGCCCACTCGCAGAACATTGCGGCCAGCGGTAACGATCTCATCCTGGAACGGGCGCGCCAAGCAGCGGCCCGTATCAACGAGTTCTTCTCGTCATCGTCGGTCCGCCCGACTGTGGGCAGCCGCCGGGAGCAACCGGGCACGGAACCGGTCACGCAGCAGAGCCTCGCCGGCGGGAAGCACCGGAAGGATGGCCCCGTCCGGTCGAAGACGGCGCACGGCGCGAAGGGCGCAGGAAGCAACGGTCCGACGCCACGGCCCTTCTCGAAGGCACCGACGATCCCACCGAATGCCACCATCACCAAGCGGCCACCGGAGGACGAGAGCTACGACTACGCCTACTACGACACCGGCAGTCCGGATCTGCCCGAGTACGACGTCATCGAGGACTTTGGCCGGAAACGCACCTGAGAGACCGGACCGAAAGGTGCTCGATAGGGTAGGACAGAAGAAGGATTGGGTGTGTGTTCGTGCAAGAGAGAGAGAGAGTCTGTGCCAGTATGCGCGCGGGGACAGACGGAGGTACTACCGTACCCAGGCGTCTCCAGGTGGGTCGTGTGTCGACACAACGTAGGAACAATTGGAGTAATCGTTTATGTAGTTGCCCTAGGCAGGCGTAGCCAGATCGTCAGGTTACCCAGGCCAAGTTCGTGCGCCAGGCCGCTACTACTGCTAGTAAAGTAGTTCGTGTGTTTGTAAGAGTGTGATAGAGCGAACGAGTGTATGTATGGGAATGGACGATGAAGACACAGTTTCCCGGAACGGGACCCAGCACAAGGCAGGTACGCCGAAGATACGATAGGAAGTACGGAGATATTATACTGCCATTAGCGTTTAATCGTTGCCCCGCCGACCCTACGGAAGCCACGTCGGGGACGGTACAGGGGACGATCCCGACGACACAGTGCCGACAGTCCGTCCGGGTGACACTATCCCGAGCACAGGGAGCCAGTATTTGCTTAGTGCACTCTATATATTGCGTTTCGTCAGGACTCCGTCATGCCAGCGGTCGAAGCATGCTAAGCCTGAGCTCGTACGGAGCAGATCAACAAAGCGGAGTTGTTCGTCCTTATGTCAGTATTCCCGGACAATTCAATCCAGCCCAGAGCTGGGTATAAGCCCAGCTCCTACCATGACCATTTGACCAGAACCAGCACCAGATCCGTTTCGCGATCCGCCATTTCATTTCTCGATGTACATTACCGACCTCCACCGCTTCGCTTTCGTCGAACGCTCAAGAGTAGCGACCGAAAAAGGCACAAAATCATCCCATCACGTCCCCATCGCTACTGGAACTGACAGGCGCATCAATTAGCTATAAACCACAACCAGTGTATGGAATCAGACCAGCTGTATTTCGATTCTCAAAAGGAACGGCTCAGACCGTTCGTCAAGTACGGGGTGTCTTCGGGAGGAAAAAGATCGTTGTAAATAAATTTTTTTATTAATCAAATAACATAATTTGTTCGTCATGCAGTTAATTCCGCAAGCGTTTGGAATCTCGTGAAGGCTAGACTGGAAAACATTACGCCCGACTATCACGAAATGGTAGCTTGTTGTTCGGCAAGAAAGAAAAATGTGGCTTGGTTTTAGTCCCACGCTCTCCGGCGGATTGTATGGAACCTACGGAACCGATGACTGCTGTTGACAGCTAGAATTGGCCCCCGGAAGCTGCAAATTCATCACGAGTTGCACAAAATGCAGGTCGCTCTGATTACGATACGAACGGAAGGGAAACTGCATATATTCTGTCAAATAAATATCCTCAATAACGGAAAATATCATCGCCAGTAATCAAGTCAACAACATTTATTTTATCATCTCCTTTATCCTTTATATTTTATCATCATTTGAATGCCGGCGATTCATTTAAATTGCTTAAAAATTTGCTTGCTCTTGTCCTTGCTCTTAAATAACATTTACTGCAAATGCATTTAAGAATTTTATTTTCAAAAAATTTTTATGACTTCTATGTTCAAGCATTACAATAATAAGCAGGCTCAAGCTGATACCACAAATGCTACAATCGCGTAATGTTACAACGTACCCAAAAAGGTCCAATAGCGTAGCTTGAGTACAGATTTATTTTGTTTTTTTAGTTATTTACAGCAAGTGCTGATTTTCAAACTCACCCACCGTGCATTCTTGTCCTGAATTACGGTACGAATGTACGCTCGACGATGGTTTTTTCCAGTGGTGCTGTCAAATGCAGACGCCCATTTCAGGCCCTGTTCCTACGCCACGGGATGTGGTAGTCAGTCGGATTACGCAAAAGACCAACCTCCTGCGTCGGGGCTGATGGTATTTAAAGCGACGCCTTGCGAACAAGGAGCGCTTAGTATCTCTTTGGCGCTGGTGGATCAAGCAAAAGGACCAAGTGCTTCACGGGAACGAAAACGCGTACCCCGTGCACACCGAGTGCAGCCGACTGTGTGACCGCGTTAGTAGTGGCTGGATTGTAAGATTGTCGAACCGGCAATGGAGCTCTGCAAACGATACCTGTGGCTAACAGCATTGCAATTGTTGTGGGCTTTGTGTTTAGCCGAATGCTATCCGGATAATGGAAACTTCTACAAAGGTGAAGGATTGCTTCAATCGGTTATCAAACAAGCGCGCACCGTGCATGACGGGTTCCTTTTATTCGCTAGATTTGCAAAGAATTAAAAACGAAGACGATTTCGAACGAATGAATGCAGACGATCCGTTTGGGACTCTTAAGCTCCGTAAGTTTGGTTTCGGTAAGAGATGCATCGGTGAATAAGATTGCTTCCGTTAGTGTACCACAGAACACAACCCTCTGCCTTTGCGGACCTTGGAATCGGCGAGCCAAACGAAAAACGGACAGTGAACAAGTACAAAAGTAAGTGAACGGAATGATGCCTAAAGATCAGTTCTAAAGTGAGTTTTTTCTTACGTTTTGGCCACAGATATGATGCTGACCAAGGACAGCCTCGACATTCCGCTAATGGATGACGTCGAGCAGGCAAAGGAAGCCACCAGGTTCTTCTTTCCCAGAGTCATGCCGAAGCGGTCCCCCGGAGCTATCCTGAGTTGGGCCATTCCGGCCGCTAATCGCGTGTAAATAAACATATCGGTCGTGATAAGTCCCGCACGGTCCATCTGAATGATCCAGTTACTCCATCCCCATACAGCACGCGGTACGCGGTGCTGCCAGTTACTCTAATCACACTCGTCATCGTTTCAGGCGCGTCATCAGTACTAATTACCGACCACCTGGTATCAACCGGCCAGCAGCCTAGACGCTTGGTTTAGTTCTCCTCATCATTTCACGGACCATTATTTCTGTAATCACATGAGTATGTTGAGGGCGTTCCGTCTCAACTAATATAAGCATCAGCGCTGGCTTCAAACTGCGGTCGAACGATTCGTACCATCAATAACATCAATATGGATTAATGTCCTCAAGTTGTGCTAATAAAAACTCTGGCTTGTATTATAAAGTACCTTTCGTCCATTACTCACAAGTCTAAATGTTTATAATTGATATATTGTGTTTGTTGAATCAAGAAGCATTTTATCAATGAATACTGCAAAAATTGCAAATTTGCAAGTATAATTGATGTAATAGTGAATATTAATTCCCTTTTAACTTTTACTTATTTACATAAACCCCAAATCTCCAAAATCGACTTTCTTTGTAAACGATTTTGAAATCACGCTTTCATTTCAAAATAACGCTTACACAATCTTCTAGCAACCTTGGGATGTAACGCTCGTTACTGGAGGGCTACATGAGGCGTAACGTAATGTTAATAATAATGTAATGTTTTTGATTACGTTACGCCTCATTACAGATTAATACCAAACTGCTGCGCTGCTGGTATAGCAACGAAATCGGAAAAAGACAGAAAAAATATTCAGAAATCAATTTATTTCTCTTCTATTTCTATTTTCTCGGACCAAAACACGAACGTAAACGCCCGTAAACGTTTTGACAGAGGCGCAGCAGTTTGGTATTAATCTGTAATGTCAAAAACATTACGTTACCCTCCAGTTACAGCACTTCTGTCACTGTGAATTTTCTTTTGACCTATAACCGTGAAAACCGGCGATTCTTTGACGAAAAAGATGTCGCATCAAGGAGGTAAAGTGTTATTGTTGTAAACTAATTTCATTTGCTAATGTTTCCATTGATCTTTGTGTTTCACCATCCGTCAACCGCCCGTCCGGGGACCGTCAACAACAGCAACAGGTTACGAGTTTATTGAAATTGAAATCGTTGGAACGACAAATGAAGCTCCTCGAACACCACCAGGGCAAAGACGTGGCGGAAAGAAACGACGCGAATTTAAGGAAAAACGCCGGACCACTCCCCACAATCGGAACAGTAAGCACAACCAGTACAAGTATAATGTCCGGTTACAAGCTTTCCTTCTCGATGTTCATCCCGCCTGCAGATCAAATGATTCTTGTAAGCAAACAAGTGATTGACCACCATATCAGAACGATTTTCACCAAGTTGAAACAGCTAAACGAACTTACAACCCTAACCTTGGAAGTAGCGAAATCAGACGGTTTACTGCGATACCAAACCTCGAGAGGACACGGTCCCAGCCAGTGACACTGACTAAATAGGATCCTAAAGCATTCTGTGCGAGTCATTGATACGCCAGACCTGAGCAGCATTTCTTGTTAATCGAATTTATTGTATCAGTACAACGCTAAAATTAGTCCTAAAATGTTTCCTGTGGGGAAAATAAATGATCATCGTATTGCTTTTACGCCAACCAGACAGTAACACAGAAATTAGTAAGTGCCGGTGCGTCTAAAACATTTCCTAAAGAAAGAAAAGCCGCTTCTCCACATATCACACCGACGGAAGAGAATTAAATATTTTGTATATTATTATTACATTGTTCGGGTCATTTCACGTTAAGGTTCAATGTTTTCATTTGTTAACTAGCGTCGGTTAAAATTACAAACAGCTAAGTAGAACACTCCATTCAGGCGTTCGCTAACAACATTTGCTTATTAACACGTGCAATTGAATTCCAGTTTCAAATAGAGGCACCTTGTTTTGGACACTTCTTTAGGTGCTGCTCAAACGTCCCGCCAGCAGCTATTGTAGGATTGTCGTCACCTTAATCTACTTCCGAGTGCCGTCTCGTTCATGTACCCTCGGAACCGCGTAAATACCGCCGTGTACGTGTAACTATTAATAATAAGGCATCAGGCAATAGGGGTTTGCGTTATTCGGTTAGTCCCTAACAAGTACTTTAGGATATGAAAAGGATGGTCAGTTAGTAATTTCACCCTAACCGTACAATACCCGACCTCGAGCGGGCTCCGTGGCCTAAATTGGTTTTGTTTCTGCTATGTTACAGAATATGTTTCGTTTTTACTGTAAAAAGCATTTTTGCATACAGGACAACGAACGGCGGATGTGGGCTCATTTGAAACAACTTCGGCTAAGTCTGTGTTATGTACAAAAATGGTTACAAAGTAATAAAAATTACAATTATCAAAGACAAGGTCAAAACTTTACACGTGCAACATAAACTCTGGCGCAATCGTTGTTCGATGGAACGGACACTCTCTAAAGCGCGAAAGGTGATAAGGGCATCGCTCGCATTGTGCAGGTTCCCTTTTTTGGTTAGTCCCTTCCTGGGCCGTGATGGACAGTATTAAGTAAGAATCGGACCATCAAGCGTGTGCGCAGCGGCGTTCAGATGGATCTAGTTCCATCCACCGGTGAGTTTGTGGAAAAGTTCCTCGTTGAGCGTTTGGTTGGTTTCCTTTGAGCGCATTGACATGAAAATGTAGCCCCCGATGAACTCGTGTATGACTTTGCAATCGGCCGACAAACAGGAGAATACCACACTTTCGCCCTGGAACTGCACCATCATGCATCGGATCTCCCAGTTAACGTTCCAAGCCTATGGTAGCAAAAAAAAGTGGAATCAAGTTACTGTTCAAAACATTTCAAATGCAAACACAATCCACCGCTGCATACCTTCATCGTATTATAACGCCACGTCTTCAAATGATCGCCCGTCGTGATGTCCATCTTCATGATACGGTTGCTTGCCACACCGAGCAGCTCTTCCTTCTTGTGTCCGTCGAACTTGATCACGAACAGTGTCACACCGAACTCGGGCAGACTCTGCCACGCCCGGATGTAGCTGAGTTTCGCCTCGATCAGCGGCAAATCCTTCACGTTGGCGTGCGCTTCCAGCATGCGCATCACGGATTTGCTCTTCAGCTTCTTCGCGTACCTTGGCGCCAGGTACTCGTTCGGGTCCATAGCGCTCGGATTGATGTTAATGGCGGGCGCTTGGGCCGGTTTCTGCATGCTCAGGAAAGACCGGATGCTGGCGACTTCACTGTCGTACGAACTGTCCGCCAGGGACCGACCCTTCGACGCCAACCGGCAAGCGGCCATCCATTTAGCATACTGTTCCTCGTTGTCACACCGGATCCACATCTCGCTGTTGATGCTCTGCTCCAGCGGCACCTCCAATTTGATGTTGAATTTTTTCTGCGCCAAGTTTACCTCCGGCGTTACTTCGCACCCACGCAGATTGATCGTCACCTGCGGGACACTGTTTGCACGCGCATCCTCTCGCGATTTATAGAGATGCAAATGCAGATCCTTGTACGTGAACCAGTAACGTTTGTATCCTTTGAGCGTGAACTTTTTGGGTCTGCAAACAGTTACAAAAGGTAAATAAGAATCGACTTGTGAAGGTAATGTGTAAAGGGGTACGCACTTTAAAAACCGCAGATAATCGGTAAGCTCGGGAATATGCGTAATGTCGCCGGCATTAACACCGTTGCTGGGCCCTTCGAGGGTTATCTGCAGCTCGCGCAGTGCCGCGTCGACGTCGTCATCGGCGGCATTGTCGAGGCTGGAGGTATCGATCCCGGAGTCCGCTTGTGGCACTTCGTTCTGCAGATTAACCTGCAGCTGCAGCGCACCGAACATCAGCATCTCCTCTTCGGTGCAATCGATCTCCTCGTTCAACAGCTGCCACTTGGCCTGCTCGTACAGCTGGTTGATGCGCACCTGATCGTACTTCGGGTTCAGGTCAAAGAACGTGTAGTATTTGAAGCGCAAACAGAGCGTCTCGAACTCCCGGATGCCCTGCTCCATGATGGACAGGGACGAATCCAGCCACCCGATGTTCATCCGGGCACGCTCGACGAGCGATTTCGGTTTCAGCAACCGGGATCGAGCTTCCGGGCTGGGAGCGCACGGACTGTACGCTAGGTTGTCGGCCGGATCACCAATACTGGACGATGACTCACTGAAGCCGGAACTCGTGTGACCGTGTCTAAGAGTCTAAAAAAGAAAGTTGACCAAACAAAGCGCCATCAGCAACCGTGATTTGTGTGAGGGAGGATGCTTCTGCCCGAAGCATTCGATTTACCCCGGTCGGTGAACTGATGGGCGTACTCTGGAGTGCTGGCTTCGAGGCCGTGAAGTTCGAATTCGGAACCGGAGCACAAGAGAACGGTCCATGATTTATCGGGCCATCAAGACTGCCGTTGCTGCCGTTTAGGGACGTCACCGGGATAAAGGTGTTCGTATCAGCCGCCGGCTGTATGTACTCGCGCCCATTGCCATTCTGCTCGATCGGTATCTTCTTCTTCGCCAGATCGGCGTAGTTTTTCTTCAAATGCATAGGCTCAAGCGGTTTGCACAGCGACAGCTCCTCCGGATGTCTGATACCAAGGTCTTTGCAGAGCGCCACCACGGCACCGAATGTTTTGATCGAGAAATCCACCCGACAGTCGAGATAACGCAGGTCTGGCATCTACAGAAAGAAGCAGGAATAGAAATAGTCAGTCATTCGTCATGTAAGCAAGTCTATCAAATGCCCCTTCAATTGATTAGCATGTAAACTGTATTCCGAGCGACGCCGAAGGCATGAAACTGGTCCCCGACTGTGATTCCTCAGCAGCAAAAATGGTCCCGACCGTGCACGCTTCGCGCCACGCGTTCTACAAGCGTGTCTATCTAACTCATGATGCATTCTTGAACGCACTGTGAACGTGACAATGATAACAACTGGCGCGACCGACACGCCGTTGGTCTGTTGGGTATACATATCAATTAAGATTCGTTACGGAAACACACAGCTGTTTAAATTAATTTCCCGGCTGCCGATGGCCGCCAACTTCCAGTCTCAAGGTTCTGTAGGCCGCGGAGCACAAGCATTATGATTAAGCAAAAGATGCGAGCGGGAATCGTTTGGAACGATATGTACATTTGTACAAGCCACGGGTAGGTGCCCAAAAGGCTAACAAATTGACCTAGTTCTTCTCGCTGCAGGTATTTGGCTGGCAATCATTTACGGCGCTGCAGAAAGTGTAGCCCTTGACAAATGTATGTAATAATTTCTCTGTCGGACTGCGTAACGCGTATTTCTTAAGTCATACTTAAATATTCATTCTCGCCAAGCTGGGTACGCCCGATTCGACAGCAAATTCAATTAACACAACGGTAGGAATCGAAACAAACAAGGAAAAAACTGGGCTTGTGGACGTTGTGGATAGGCGCCCACATTTGTCGGGCCGTTAAATCGCGCTTACACCTTTTAGAGCTTCAACAGCCGATTAGCTTTCGTCAACATTAAACCTTAACACAATACGGGGAAAGATGTGTGAAACATGCCAAATTTGAGAGGTCTATCAATTTGCGCTGCCGCAAGCGCCGAGAAGTGTAAGTAACCGTATCCCGGGTGGAATGGTGATATAGCTATATGCTAACTGTGAGTCATCCCTTTTGCTCGGTATAAAACCATGAGTAATATGCTCGAGGCTCCACTTGCCTCAGCCATGGTGGGTCTTTGTTGTTTGCACCAAACTGCGTATAGTTGTGTTAAGAATTGCAAGGCCGAAGGGGCACAGGATTCGAATACGAATGTTTCCTTCTGTTGGTTGGGGTTTTTCGGGGCTCGATTCAACTCCACCGATCCACTGGAACTCGAGATCCGTGTACCACACACGGTTCAAGATAGGATGGCGTTTTAATCTTACTAGACCAACAACTTATCACCCGAGTCCACTGATAAACGGTGGACAAATAGAACCACTCGATAAACGATAAGCTGCCGGCCTTTTCCACCTGCAGGTGCCAGTGTTCCGAGGATTCCGAGGGCACGCAGCACTAGCAGAGGCGAGAACCACTTGATAAAGGGCGGGTGCGGTGGTGCAACAAGAAGACACGAAGATAAAGGTCTGGCGCAATGGCGGTGCACTTTGTCATGGCTCGACGGCAAGTGTCTCAAGTAGGTGGCTGCATTGGTTCAAGAAGGTGCACGGGTAACGATAATACTTCTGACCGCGCTCCTTTTCCCACCTAGATCCTGACAGTCCGGTTAAAGGGTAATGTCAGGATGGTAGGTCATCCGCACACCTTCTGTGATCCATCCATGGGATTCGAAGATATGAATAAGTGGGATTTGCTATCCCTAGTACGCACACGCCGTACCAGCTGGCTCGTGGCCAGAACGAGGACGGAGTCGCAAGTGAACGACGAGAACAGGTGTGCCTCGCAAAACGACTTGCGGCGGCCAAGTAGGTGACGCCATTCATTCGGTCCTACCCGATGGTCTGAAGCACTACGTTAAAACCTTGAGAAAAAGGCGTAGATTCTATACTAAGCATTCCGACCGGAGTCTCGAGACCGGATATTCTGCCGACTAACCGTGTGTGTCTGCCGTGTGTGCCGACTAACCGACGACAAAACGCTACTCCAAATTGGCCAACCACATACACACGCGAGGAGTTACACGCGGGCGTACGAGGTGGGCTCTCGAAACACTCGACACTAACTCGGATCCGGATCGCTACGGATCGTATAAGCGCCTCTAGCTGGCTAACCTACGCAGGGTAACTTCGCTCCGCGGTGCGAAAGTAACGATTTGGGCAGCGGATTGGCGCGCGAGTCTCCCCAACTCGCAGGTGACAACTCCCGACAAGAAGCCCCCCACACTCTCGTGGGGGCCACAGATTAATGAACCGCTGGGGCTGGAATGCCGGTGCGGAGGTAGTCCGGGGCAACCGGATGGGCCCCCGGTCGGTCTGGCTGGTCACACGTTGCAGTATATCAACCAGCTCCGGCGACGTTCGACTTTTGGTGCAGTTCAATCGACACCCCTCCCCCGTTTGAGTTGCCGTTACGCCGGACACACACGCAAGACAACCTACGCGCCGGCAACAATGAATGGCGACCGAGCTGCGGCCAGTTGCGAGATCGGCACCTCGCAACACTAAAAATAAAGCCGAACGAGTCCGATCGCTATATTAGCGTCGCGTTAGTGGCCGAAAAACTTGTTGTGCTCCGCCAACACGAAATCGGTCGGCCCGCCGCGGATGGCGAGAGTCTCCGTTACAGATCGTTGGGTGGGCGCCAAGCTCGGAACATCACCAGCATCACCAACACACAATCGCCCGGCCGAGAGTTTGGTGATGATCTTGCCCGCACGAGGTACGGCTGCCGCGACACGAGCGAAAAGGTCAATAGGCAATAAAAGATGCGAGTTAGGCGGCACTTTGGGACATCGCCTTCGTGAGGAAGTTATGATTCTCCATTTCGGTACAGGGGAACACTGCGCCTGACATCAGCCTACCGCAAGCGACCCGCATCGTGGCGTAGATCATGTAGGACGTATCTCGCGCATGGTCGGACCACTGCGACGGTGCGTCTTACATAACATGGGTTGTTGTAACTTAACTTCTTCATCCATATCACGATCGCATGGTGACTGATCCGAGCGTAATTCGTTATGATCCACTTTGACCGGCAATGACCCGTCCGCGCGTGAGGTGCCTTTTTTGGCACCACACATCACCTTGAACGAGGATACTGACGGCCGGAAGCAGCCGAGTAGCCCGAGGCACCCAACCCCGGCTGCCAATAGTTGGACACTTCACCAGCCGTGTGCTGGCCGATACGGAAGGCTTACCTGAACGCGCAACGTCTTATGCATCGGTGTGAAGTGTAGCAGGGCATCGGCGTGTAGGCCCACCTGGTCGAGGGTTGACTTCGTCCGCGTCAGCCACTGGTTTCGGACCGGCCACCACAGTGCATGGTCCGACCAATCTTTCGGGTTTTCTGAAAAAGGGAAAAAACAAGACACGCGAAATCAGTGCTAACCGGAGATTGGCGCATTCGAGTTTCTATTTTACATTTGTCCGGTTTGTTTTATAATGCCACGGCCCTGAAGTTGCGTGCTCTGCTCGGCACAGGCACAGAACTTCCGGGGCGTAAAAATTTTTCATAAATCAGTATAAATCAGGAAAGAGGGAATGTCCGCCCCGAGAAAGAACATGTTTCGGACGAACTGGAAAATGTGAGACTCGGTTGCGTGTTGCGTGAGTTCGGGGTCCATTCTAGCCTAGCCCATAAAATAGAAGGAAGAGGATCCCCGTGAACGTACGGTATGCAGATACCACTTTCATAGATACGCTGTTTTCATAGGGGAATGGCCGCACGCAAGGAAACCAATACTGCGATGCGCTTAATACAAACTGATAAGCCCAAGCGGCGTTATGATAAGGAAGAGAAGTAAACAGCTTGCTCCATTGGTGTGCGTAGGATTGGTGTTTTACAATTTGAGGTTCTCGATATGAGCAGCCCTCTACATCGACCCACTTTACAGTCCCCTATAGTGCAGGGTTTTGTGGACTGGTGTTGTTACTCGTGCACGACAAAACGGAACCATTTGTAAGTAGTTCGAATCCCTTATCAGCTGAGCATAGAAAACCATAGCATACTAGTAATAGTAAAGTACAGGAATCGATAAGCGGTGGGAAATCGATCCAACTTTAACTTCTACGTATAGATATAAAATAAATAACAGCTATGGGACTCCCAAATTAAACATACGGCGTAAAGCACAGATGCGTAAACAGAATTGGAAAAAAAACATTTGTAATTTACTTTGAGTCAAAATTGGCTTCAATATTGCTGTGTTTTTCGATGGGCTCGATGGGCAAATGGTAAATATTGTAAAAGGCATGAAAAATGATAATTCATTACATTTTCCAAATTGGTGACTTTTAGCACGACGATGACAACAGGAACATTATGGAAGATTACAGAAGCGGGGTGTCCAAAACAAGCGATAAGTGAATTGCTGTTATTCGTGGAGGTGGACCACCATGGTCCAAAGCTATCGATATCGCACATTCCGGTTCCGGTCCAGAGCTATCGACACACAGTTTCGCAGAGGGAGAATAATCCACTGTTACAGACGCGAAATCAAAAATAAAGGATTCTTCCTTCGACGGATTGGCGGAAAGGATTCGCGTACAGACCAGTAAGACATGAATCAATGTATACAATCAGGGAAGTTTGAAAACTATTCAGAATCCGATGCAGGAAGTAATGAAGTTTCAGATAGTTAGTTTAACTTTCTTCTCCTTTGGCGCTACAATCGATGGGCAGTGTTGGCCTGCACCAGAGACATTATTAATATCTCTGGCGCTACTCCCTTTATCTTAACTGAATGACAATTTTTCAAGAGCAAGCACGACGCACGAATCACAGCGAAATCCCATGCTCAAAAGCCATAAACGAGATCTTTTATGGGCACTTTCTCCCACTTTCGCTGAAAGGAAAATTGCATTCAACCCAACAAAACGGCCACATTTAATGGCTCGGCAGGCTTCGTAGCAACCGACTGCATTTTGTGCCCACAAATATGCATCTCCGAACCTTTCGGGACGGGTCATAATTCAAAGCAGCGGCCCAGAAATGGCCCAGTGTGTCACACCCCTCGCAGGCACCCGCACTCCGGAGCCGCCGGCAGATGGTGCGAAAACGAAACCTTACCGAAACCATCTGCTGGCAGTAAACGTCACTCATCCTGCCGCGCGCGTCCCCCGTAGGACCCGAATCTGCCGACCCGTCCACATAGCAAACCGGCCCGAGAGAACGGTCCCTTACACTTTCCACTGGCGCAACGTTCGAGAGGCCATCGATATGCGCGGATACATTAATTCTGCAGCTCTCTTTCGCATTCCAGCAAAACTTTGGCAGCGAAATGCGGCCACCATGCTGCGGGGACCACCGAAATAGGTCGAAAGCGGTCAGACCCAAGTGGAAGCTGACGAGAGATTCTCGAGCAGGCAACAACATCTTGTGCTGTGCGGTTTTATGAGGCTGGTTTCGCAACTCTAGTCAAGTGTTTGATGGATTTGCCTGGCAGGGTTCGAAATTTGTGCAATTCTTCATCTTTTCTACGCAGCAATCGACTGGAAAGTGTAGATCGTCTCGCTCGCTGGGACGTGCCAGGATCGTCGGCGGTACTAGTCCCACTGGCATATTTACGGTGAACGCGTTCTATAAATATCGGCCACCATTGCCGCCACCGCCGCCGTTTGTTTACGAGATTCGAATAACTGGTAAAAATTATGCTGACCAAGCCGCCGTCTGATGCTCTCGGACTGCGGCTCCGTCCCGGTCGACTGTCCGTCCCGGTCGACTGCGGTGTGGGGGGGCGATATTGTTTTACGAAAACAAACCGCTACAACACACTCAACATTGGCGTTTCATTTGCCCCCGGTAAACTTGGGTTGAGGAGAAAACCTTAGCTTAGGTTGCACCCCACGGACCCTGAGAAAGAAAAGATTTTTATCCCTCAAGCTCCTAGCGTTTTCATCATCGCTAGCGCTATTTATAGACCCATAGGAGTTGGTAGAATGTTCGGAGTGAACGTGGAAAATGTCTATGAAGTGCGACGGTAGGTACTAACCTATAGTTACTTGGAGTTCAGCCAGGGCTACATGGCGCAAGGCTGAGTTAGCGCTGGCCTTCCCCGTTTACTACACACAAAACTTATTTTACGTTTTTAAATCTGAAAAATATAGTATCTTCAATCATCATATTTGGGACTTATTGCAATAAATCGACAAATTGCTGCATCCCAGGCACTCGTTCGCTCACAAGGGAACGATTCAGTAGATTGAAAGGTTATTACCAATAAATGAGAGCTAATTGCATCGAATTAAGTTGTACCACACAAACGGAGCAACAAAAACCGGGGACCACATCCGTGCACGTTCATTACATCCTGTAACAGGACACCCGGGAGGACTAGTTTACGGTACCACCCGTTACACATTAATCACTCAATTTATCGCGATTCCATCGTAACGGCTGCCTTTCTGCCCGCTTCACTAGCATTTCAACCGGAAGACCGCCCTTTTTGCTGCCGATCAATATCGGAAATCCCCTCTAGGTCAACGTTGCCATATTGCGAAGGCAGTCCCATACGGCCAGCCCCTATCGAAAAAGCCGAGGAAAAAAGCGTAACCTTCGGCGACAATCGGGAGAGGCGATAAAATGTCGCTTCCACGGTGTGCCTGCTCTGAAGGCTCTGCCCGCCATTTGGTGGGGCAGTTTATCGGGTTGAAATAGATACGCGCCATTTACTAGCCCATTTTCTAGCCCAACCACGGATAGCGGGGCGCGACAGATAGGCTTGTGGGATGATGACGTGCGAACGCGTTTCGCGCTCCCATTCAATGTCAATGGTGGACACGACGCCCATTCTATCGCGACTGCGGTGAACTAATGGAGCGCGTCCGTCGAAGAAAATTCTCGCCCAACACGTTGTGTGCGAAAGGAACACGCTATTCTGGAATGTGACCAGCGGCCGGCTGTTTGTCGATTAGCTAATAGCCGTCGCCTTGCCTACACCAACGGAGGTCTGGGGTCGGTGTGGTCAGGGATTCGAATGGAGGAAAGATGTGCACGGCCCGCATCGGAAGACTGAGGACATTGCAAGCGCTCGTCGTTGGAGGGACACCTAACAAAGCCACAGGCAGCTGCTGGGGCTCTTAAGGCGTATTCTTGGTGAAGGGTCGAAAAAAAGGGCAGAAGGAAAACCACAAATCTCGCGTGGAATACGGTTGGAAAATGACACTCAGTACGCAATCGGTATGATTGAGCGCTTTACCGTATTTTAATGAACATTTAATCGGGTCTGTCCGGTAAATGTTTATATGCAGTCATATGTAGAGCTACGTAAGTTTTCTATTGTAATATGAACGATTTAAAGTGTATGATTGAAGTGATTTCCCCTAACATGGAAAGCATTCCTGAAGGTAATAATCTGCACATAACAAACCATTGGATCAATTCACAGATGAATTTTGGAGTTTTAGGAACACATCCAAACGTAGATATGATGTTGGTTTTAGACCCAAAAAGCTCCTACGGCATTGGAAATAGCAAAAGAAGTTCGTACACTTTAATTGTATGACGCTTAGAGAACGATTTGCTGGCACTCATTCGCTTAGAAAGGTGAGAACTCCAGAAAACTAAGTTATTACATTGGCCGCATTTGTATGAGCTGCACTACCCGCACGTCAATGGATGCGTGGACCGCAAGCCGTCTGGTTCCAGATGGGGAAACATCAAACCACTCACCCCGATGCTGTGCTCCATCATGTTGCCTTCTTTTTTATGGCACATCTGGCCGAACGACATTCAAGGTGTAAGCAACATGCAAACAGCGACCAGGGGGACGCACATTAACTCGATCTCAACGGCGTCGAAGAACGGCACCGGTTGAGCCAACAAACGCTCCCTCGCTCCGCGGTTTAGGAACCGTGATTTCTCGAGCCTTCGACGAGCACCGGATGGATGGCCCGGATATGGAAGGCCAGGTTCAGTCAGAGGTAGAGCGTGGAAGTTATTGATGTGTTTTGTTTTAAAAGACGCCGAGAGGATATTCTCGAGGGTGTGGAGCGGTGAACATTTTGTGTTAACGTATCCGTAAACAACATACAACATATAGAGCACTCCCTCCGTCGATTCCGTTCGTCCGTTCGAACCCAGCCAGAAGAATGAAAACCGCCGCGCGCGTGAAGTTGTAGGGCTGCCGCTGCAACGCCATCCAACCGAAGCAGAGACCTAACCCGTTGGCGTCGATCTGGCGAGAACGGGCGGCACGAAAACGAAACCAAGGACGAGTTCCTTATAAGGCAACGTCGTCGCGCGCCCGCGAAACGGCACAACACACAACGGTATCGTCTCCATCACTCCGACGGCTCCGGCTCCGGCTGGTAATCTGGTGAATATGATGGGCAAATAAGAACAAACATCGCGTAGCGGATTGACTTCGCACCGCTAGCGCGCCATCGGAACCTCGGAGCGCGTCCGCGACTGACGTTTTTGTCCGTCTTTTTTTATTCGACTTGTGCAACCCACTTTTTGCATCGCTGTTCGCCGTAGAGATATATCACATCGTGACGATACAATTACTCGCCGGCATCGAGCTACGCGATCAAGACTGCGATCAATTTACATGCCTTTCGCGCTCGTGTGCGTGTTTATTAAAAGCGGTGGTCAGTCAAATCTAACTAGTCCGAAACTGAAGCTTTGCTTGAAATTCGTTTTTGGTTGATTAATTTTCGGTTTAATAATTGTCGACATTGGTTTGCAGCGCCAAACAATCGATCGGTTTCTCATCAGGTGCCAAGAGATCGCCGAACGTGAATTGATCGACGACTTTACGGGAGATTCAGTCATCCCGTCAGAGACACCACACCAACACCAACACTCTGCGAAATGTCGGTTACGAGCCAACGGACGAACCCACACACTGCGCTGCGCAGCATCTTGCATCTTGGCCTCGGATGCACTCGTGCATCGCTGTGTTGGTGGTGTGCCGCGCGGTTGTTTATCTTCGCGACGGCGAACGGCGTGGTGTACGTGTGCCCGCCTCAGCAGGTTTCGTGTTCGGATTCATTTGAATTCTGCCATCCCATTTAGTACTTATCTCGTGGCATTCGCCAGATTTTCTGCTGATGCTGCGTCATCACCATCATGCAGGGTGTACCACCATCCGTGGCGGGTGCGGTGTACTGTTTCTCGGGTTTGTATCCCCAACTCTCGTTGGTGTGAGTGCGCGTGTTTTGTTTCTCGCTCACTCTTAGGTGAACGATCATTCGATCGCGCCCCGATCTGCCCTGCTCTTTCGCGCTGTCTGTCCTCTCTAGTGGCGGAGCATCCGCGCGGCCCAAACGCGGCTCCCTCAAGGCTCAATAAACGAAAATATTCTATTAATAAATATCGGAATCGGAGCCGAACGGAGAATCTTAGAACGTCCCGCGCGGATTGTGTGGCGCCCGCGCGCCCTAGACGTGGCCCCCAGCGGCGCCTTTTCGGCGCGAATCGACCAGACTCGACGATCGAAGGGAGAAACGGTCCGCAGCTCGTCTAAGATATGATCGAATCGTGCACGAAAGGAAACCTTTAATCGAAACGCACATAAGATAAATAAAAACGTTGTTTTTGGGTCCGTAAATTAATCCGAATTCCGTACGATATGAATACGGATATCAAGACATTGTATTAGGTCGATAGAAGCGTAATGATTTTCCATTTTCCAAATCATATGTTCATTAAGTTGCTCAAAGTACTCGTGATGTCAAATGATCGAAAGCGTAGCGAAATCTTTATGCGAGTATTATTCATCAAACTTCACTTCAATAGACTAAAAACGATGTTAACAAATAGTACAACTATTTTGGATGTAAGCCATGTAAGCACTTTAGGATCGAGTCGATAAAACAAGAAGGAAACTACGTCCATTCGCTCGGACACAATAGGGGATCGCTCATTAGCAAGATCGTGCAAAAGACTTGTCGATATCAAGTAATTGAATGAAAGGAAGTAAACGTGTTAAGTGAAGGAACCAGAGGTCGAAGTCTTCCCCACCCCACCCTCCTTGGTTCCGCTTCATTCCCGGTCACGTAGGGCGCCAGCTGATGACGCAAGTCCGTCCCCCTTCTGCAGTGTCCCGACGACGAGACGGTCGAACAATTATTTTCGATTTTATGAGTCAGAGTCCGAAAGCGCACACATCCGGCCGCCCGGGACGGCCACCGGCAACATCCGGCCGGCCGGCCGCGCACGAGATCCGCCCGGTGGGGTGAATTGCGGCCACCCCGTTGGGTACAGGCACGATCTCTCTTTCACCTTTCGCAGTCCGCCCGTCTGGGACGGGGCCGAAGGAAAGCCCACATTCCAGGTTGCTGCTGCTCGCCGTTGGTGTTTTGCAAGCTTTATCGTCAAACCTGTGTTGGTGTTGAGTTGTTTGTGAAGCCCCCGCCGCAACGCAGCACACTGACGGCATTCCACGGAACGGGTTATCGTCGGAGATCGGCCCCCTCGAGTTGGTGGTGTGCGGGGGGGAAGAAATCGCAACAAACTCCGATCGCACACACACGCACGCACGCGTGGGTAGCCGCGCATCGGGCGGGGTGCGCAAGTGACGCAGACCTTGAGGCCGCCCGCGGACACTGCGCATTTGTGCGTGCGGGGCGTCGAGGAGGTCGGAGGTCGAGCAACGTTCTAACGAACATATGGCGTCCGTCGGGCGATAATTTGGGACGAGATCAGAAAAAATCCGATGCGACGCCGCGCGGAAGGTTCGTTCCATGAGGTTCGCTTCATCCGGGCGCAATAAGGGTAACAGTTTGAGTACGTTCGTTCGTTCAGCAACGTTA
This sequence comes from Anopheles bellator, assembly GCF_943735745.2. Taxonomy (NCBI): domain Eukaryota; kingdom Metazoa; phylum Arthropoda; class Insecta; order Diptera; family Culicidae; genus Anopheles; species Anopheles bellator. Next base: position 37,250,579 of record NC_071286.1, read on the forward strand.
TCACCCTTATCTTCGCCCTTCCCTTCCCTTCCCTTCCCTGTTACCGCTTGCCACCTACCTGGATCGACGAGCCTCAGCATAACGCCGCCGATGTGCAAATCTCCCCGGACGCGCAACGTTTTTTGCACCTGAAGGTCGGTGATGTAGACCTTCAGGTTCCAGGTATTGTCACCTACGTGGATCATGGTGGTGCTTCGCCGTGCTTTCTATCCGCTCCTGTGCAGCCCTTTCTCTCACTTCGACACTCTCTCTTTCTGTCAATCGGCCAGGCACGGCCGTCTTTCACGCCTTGCTGCACTTTTACCCGCTGCAACGCCACTTCGCCCTTTTTCGCCAGGGAATTTCTCCGATCTCCGGCCTTTTTCGGGCTTTTCTCCCTCTTGACACTTTTTGTTGCGGTAGGCGCTTTGCCTCGTCTCTGAACGCCTCGATCGGTTGGACACCCCCCGCGACACTTTCTCTCGAGCTGCAAGGCCACGGCAAACGATTTATCGTGCTGGCGAAGGAGCGCGGTCACCGTAGCTGGAAACGAAACGAATTTGCATTACTGACAACCTTCAACACCGAAAAGCTGAATCCGCACGAGATTTTCCTAGAACGTTTCATCACAAGCGGTAAGTATGGTTTCCTGCGTTCGCTGTTCGGGGTCAAAATGTTGACGTAATCATTTGGTGCCGCGCTCACCCTTCGCGTCCCGACTTCGCGTGATGATCCAATGCGTGAACGGCTACCACAAACGCCGGCAGACACAGTGCACCAAAACTCGGTGTGCTTTCCGCAGCACTGATAAGAAATACACGCAGAACAGAGTCGAGTAAATCGGTTGAAAAGAAGCGGCCAAACCTGCAACGCAGGCACCACGGGAAAAAGCTAAAGGGTTAAAAACAACAACGCACACACACCAAGCAGTTCCGTTCGCGGTTTAACCAAACGCAGACATTGGCCGCGAAATGGGTGTGCGACGGAACGCGCTACGCACCACGCCAGCTATTCACCGTTATCGCTACAGAGTTAAATGGTTTCGGTAAAACTGTGGGCTTGGTTTTCACTTGGTTTTCAGCTTGGACGTTGTTATTATGATTATTGTAGCGAGCCTGAACTGATTGAGCTACGAGCAGTCTAACTCCTTCCTATCCGGTTGCGAAGTAAAAGTGAAACAATGAACCTCTTCGTAGTCACAGAATCCAGTGGTTCCCGGCCTGGAAAAGATCACTTTCACAGCAACAAACACGTACATTCGACGGGAAATTACCTATACACGCGCACAAAACGTTGGCAATGTTTAACTAAGCACGACCCTAATTTTCAGTTTGAACGTTATTATTGTTTTTTTTTTGTAGCGAGATACGAGAAGTTTCAAATATTTCCTTCTTGTTCGAATTTTAATTTTGTTTTCCGCCAACTGAAATTAGTCTCGCGACTTTCTGACCGCCTGAAGATGTTCAAACCTCTGACTCTGCGTTCCCAGTCTCTGTTTTTTGCCTTCCTGTTCTCTTTTCTCTCTATATTTCTCTATTCTCTCTCGTTTCTCTTCGGTTTT
>NC_071286.1:37252318-37266226 GCF_943735745.2 Anopheles bellator
GTCACTTCAAGCGATATTGCATTGCAAATCGCCACGTTTGGACGAGCCTTTAGGAAGAATAGTCGGACTTTTATGGCTCTAATTTTTATGTTTGTTAAAAGCGACGTTTATTTTACTTTTACACCATGTTCCAGACAACTAGTATCCGAATTTTTCATTCAACGACGTTCGGCCATCGCCCGTTTGACCCGATGGTGGTACCCATTCGACGTTTTTGTCTTCACTCTCCATCTCTGCCATATCGTCAAAGTCAACGTTTTCCCTGACCCTCTCCCGCATCCGATTTCGTGGACGCCTCTTTTTACTGTTACCGCCGCCACCTTTTTCGGGATCGATCTCATCTGGAAACGTTTGTCGTACACGATCCGAGTCGCCTTCGGAGCTGGCGCCACTTAAAGACCGCTTCTTGGCAAAGTGTTTCGGCTGCTTCGCATCGTCGAGCGCCGAAGCTGAGGAAGTGCATTTTGTCGACTTTCTGCTGCAGTATGCGCTTTCGCCAGGGGGAACCCGAGGAGCTTCCCGTCGCGAACTTTCGCCACCATCCACATCGCTATCTTTTTGGGCCTTTATGCTTGATTCGCGAATGCCGAATGTGTTGCTCAACTTGTGGCGCTTGCCGAAAAGTGGCAACACACTGTGCTTTGTCTGCTCAGTGCTACTCGGCTGCTTCGAATTCACAATACTGGCCAAATCGATCGGCTTCACCATGGCGATCAGTTTCTTCACCCTTTCGTGGCTCTCGTGCAAATGCTTCTGCTCGACGCGTAGCCGACGAATTTCGAATTTATCGCTCGGTTGAACGAGATTGTTCAGAAAATCGTCCACATCGTCGTCGTTTTTGGGCAACCGCGTTTTCTTCGTTATTAGCTGTGCCTTGTTTATCTGTAGTTCGATTTTCTCCAGCCGCTCCAGAATTTGCGCCTCTTCGTGAATCTAATCAAACGGGAGTGCAATCATCAATATGCCTGAAGCACAGAAGTGATTTGAGATTCCTGCTTTACTCACCAGATCTTCATACGTTCGGATTTGGGTATCCTTGGCTTGTTTTCGTGAGCGTCGCTTCTCAACGGCTCCCGTCCGATCGAGGAAGTCATCATCATCGTCCGAATCCGACTGCTTTTGAAATCTGCGCCGCGGTTCTAAAAAAGAATAATATAAAATGCAAAATCCGGTTGACGAGGCGATTATGCAACACTACAGCCCTCTTGGTGTTACTTAAACTGTGAGCTGTGCTTGAAGCTAAACCTACCATGATTCGCCTGACGCAGCAAGCCATGACGGTCGAGTATGCGACACGCCTCAAGGGCGCACTGCACAACAGCCTCCTTCTTCTTGCCTTTGTGTGTTACCGTGGCAACAATCGGTAGACCACCAGCATCGTCGACCGGTAGCTCCACTCTGCAGCTATATGTTCCGGAAGAAACCTCGTTTAACTTGTACTCCAGCTCGTACCCTTCGCGTTCGAAATATCCGCGCAGCGTTTTCTTCGGATCGTCCAAGAACAGCTCCTCATTGTTCGACGCGGCATAAGGATTTTCATGTAGATCCGTTTCCTCGTCCGCGTCTTCCGCCATTCCCCAGCTAATACCTTCCTCTTCCTTCAACCGTTCCAAACGATCCTTCTCCTTGCGCTCAATTTCGGCCATCTCGGCTTGCAATGCTCGTACCTTTGCGGTATGCTCCTTCAGTTCCGTGATCGTCAAGGCGGACGGTTCATCCTCCTCATCCGTCGGACCGTCCAGGATGAATGTTCGTGAGCTCGATCCCAGCCTGATCATGTAACCAGGGCGCACTCGCACATATGTTCGCGGCTTTATCTGCTGCTTATTAAGGAACGTTCCGTGCGTGCTGTTCAGGTCGTACAGATACCACCCGGGCTCGACCGTAGTGTGAACAGGTCGTGTGCTCCCCTGCTCGTCGTTCCCCCCCCGAGTCGGCGTCTTCCGATGGTGGAGGCCGGTACTGCAGAACCGCATGATACCGCGAGATCGTTGGGTGCGCCATGTTCAGATCACAGTTCGGTAACCGGCCAAACAGCCAGAACGTTTTGTTCTGCAGTTGCCGCACCCTCTCAATAATAACCCCATTTTTCTCCACCTCGAAGCTGTAATCCCGATCCAAGTCGCATTTTCCAGACCACTTCGGTTCCTTATACGGTATGGGAGGAATCTCTGCAGCATTTTCTTCGAACGTACCGTCGTCGGTCTTCGACGCGCTGGGAACAGGCTCTGGCTTTCTACTTTTAGCCAATAACTTCGGATCCCCTTTGGGCACTTTAAACTCCGCTTTTTCAGTCATTTTCAGCTGCGGCTGTGAAAATGTGTTAAAATACCAGACGCAACGAGCGCAGCAAAACAAAGCGCAACAGGCCCTTGCTGACAGTTAAATTCAACTTTGACATATCCAACAAAGCCGAAACTCGACCACTGCTCGAACGGCTAAACTCGATCGCTGCTCGAACGGAGAAATTCAGTTACAGTATGTATCAAAAGTTGGTACGATTTAAAATAATGATTTCGAGGATGATACATTAGGTTATTTATCATATTACGCGCATTATAGTACATTATCACATTCCTCAACGCGTGTGTTACATATACAATGTTGACCTTAATCATAAAAAGCACGGAAAACAAAAACGTTGAAAAGGCTTGTGGGTTCTTCTTAAAGCTCAATATGTCCGGCTATTCGATATAAATTCCCCATAGTGCTATGCAGACTTGCAGACTAACGCTGAATGCTGCAGAAGGTATGGGGAAAAAGTGAAACTTTCAACAGTCGGTTCTTGAATTTCTTGCTCAGTGTATTAATCGAGATTCCGGGAAAACACCCAAACCAAACAAACCGTGCCGGTTGAACATAAGAGTGATGGCCGTTCCGTGAAGCTACCGAACAATATTTTGCCATTGCAAAATACGCTAGGGCCAATCGATGTTCGATAGAAGTCCAAAAACATTTAATCCGTGACAAAGGGTGAGCGTCATCAACAAATTTACCTATTCACACTCTGGAACATTGCCAGGTCATACTGCGAAGCTAAAACGCATTTTTTTATATTTCTGTGACCAATAGAGAGCCTTCTGTTGTTGATCGTAAATGTGTCAATGAGTGTTGATCAGATGCATAAGAAGCTTTGTGTATAGATTATGCGTGGCTGTCTGCTTTTTTATATCTCACTTTCTACGCGTGAAGATCGTTAGGATTTCTCTTGGAAGCAAGGAAAAAAAAGCACACAGTTGAACCGTTTCTCCTGGTTTGCGAGAGCTTCTTGTGTCTGCAGAACGTGTGAAGCAGCGTTCAAGGTGTGGAATTGTTTTAGTTTTTTCACTGTTTTGTCATTGGCAATGCAAACGCGTCACCAGACGTGCCATAGTGAAAAGCAATGCAAAGGGAAAATAATCCAGAACATGTTACTCGCCTGCTCGTACTTTTTGGAACGTGTTTTATTGTTGTATCCCGTGATAGTTATGTTGTTGAATGATTTTTTACAATCACATTCTTCCCTAACTTTTGTGCACCATAGGAACCAAATGAGACGACCAAGAACGCACTCCAAAACGACTTACGACAGTGGTAACTGAATCCATGGGAATTACGCAAACGTTAATCGAAATCGTTGAACTTACAAAAGCGCTGCCATAACATCGAAGAAACTGTCGCAGATCACAAGGAACAGCGATGAGTTTGAAAACGAGAAGCATCGTGTTTGTGACTTTTTTCACTAGCTGTTTGATCGTTGGATTGCTGGTGGCCAGCCTCACGACCAACAACTGGGTACAAGGATCCGCGAAGCGCCACAATTTCACAGAGTCGATCGGTCAGATCAACTTCGGACTGTTTGCCGGCCACCGTCATTTGAACGTAGGCCTAGGATGGCGCAACTATAAGATAGATGGTAGGTTGTTGAACAATGGCAACAATGTTTAGTTCAGAACTTTATAATATCATCCTTTCCTTTTCAGTTCCTTCCATGATTCGCAACGAACCGGAAGTGATGAGCTATTGGCTTTGGCTTGGCGCGGCGCTCGGCACCGGTTTAGGCGTGCTCGGCGGCGTGGTCGGTGCTATCGGCGCTGTGCTGAAGTCAGCCTCGGCGTCAAAGAAAACCGGAACGATGGTAGTACTGTTTGTCAGTAATTTGCTTGCTGGCATTTCGCAAACGATCGCTTTCGTTTGCTGGTTGGTGCAGTTTTACAACTATCTTACCCACAACGTACTGTTGTTGGAGGATCGCAACAACAATTGGTACAGTACGGGGTTGACGATGCTAGGATCCAGCTTCTACTTCGTTTCCGCCGGCCTCGCTTTGGTGATCGTTAATCTCATACTGCTCATACTCGCAACTCGTCTAGAGCATTGGGAGCGTAAAAAATTCTCACACCCAGCCACCGACGATAAGACGCAAGGCGCTATTATGTTGTATTGATTGGCAGCTCCTTTATCTAATGGGATCGTATTTTAATTCTTTTACAATACTCAGTATCACTGATTTTAAGCTCCTTATCCGCCGCCTAAACATTCGTAAATTAACGCTTTCTCGATGCATTATTTCCGGCATCCCTTTTGAATTATTGTAGATTAAGTAGTAACTAAAGGTGGTTTAAAAATCACGCCATAAGCTGAACTAAAGACAAATTGATGAATCATCAGTCGCTATGCCAGGAAAAGCGCGTTAGAGCGTAATTTAATTCGCATGGTTTGCGGTATTTACGGAGAACATCAAATATCGTATATATTTTTATCACTTTCTCCCTTTTTATCATGTAATTTTACTTATTTTTACACTTCAGTATGAAAGGCCTGTTCGCCAGGGTGTGAAGGATTTACCATAGGAAATAAATTGAATTATGTCTGATGGTGAACGTATGTTGTTGAGAAATAAGTACAGTTGATGAAATTGAAAAGCAATCAAATAAAAGGAACTGTGAGTGAAGCAATTTGGCTACAATTTCGGTAATTCCATGCTGGTTTTGTAATGTTTGCGTCTAAACAATTGAAAGAATGGAAAAAATTACCCTGACACCAGTCAGGGTAACTTGCCTAGAAAGATTTCAACGCGTGGAGAACAAATTTTAGTATTTTAACATTTGTGATGTATATATATTACAGTTCAATATTATTACAGTTTGCCAGTTTTTGAAAAGGTGAACAAAACGGTACGTTAAAATGTTTAAACTATAGGTTACAAGTTAAGGGTTTAAGGGCCTTTAAGGGTTAAGGGAGCTCATTTTTCACTCAGTCAAAGATGTGGCAGATGAAGCTGTCAAAACAATCGAGCAAAACAAAGTATATGTAAATAAAACACGAACGCAGCAACAGTGAAGAACTGAGGATTAAATATTACAATAAATCAAAGAAATTGGTGTTTTCTGCCGACCGACAACTATTCGATTCAAGAAACTATTTGGCTATCAGCAAACGCATACGGGAATGTACACCCTCTTGAGTGGATTCTACAAATATCTCACACAAAAAGACGAATATTGCATACTCATACTAGGGCTGGACAATGCTGGCAAAACGGTTTGTACGATTCTTTGATAGTGAAACACCTATGGTTTAAACACCTATAACCTTCTTCCTTTGTTCCAGACATACCTCGAAGCTGCAAAGACAAAGTTCACTAAAAACTACAAGGGGATGAACCCGAGCAAAATTACAACCACCGTGGGACTGAATATTGGGCAGATAGACATTGCTGGCATACGGCTGAGCTTCTGGGATTTGGGTGGGCAACAAGAATTGCAGTCATTGTGGGATAAGTATTACTCCGAATCCCACGCTGTAATCTACGTAATCGATTCGAATGATCGCATCCGTATGAATGAATCAAACGAGGTGTTTGACCGTATGATCAGCAGCGAGTATTTGTCCGGGGTTCCGCTGCTGGTGCTTGCGAACAAGCAGGACTTGCCAGATTGTATGGGCGTACGTGAAATCAAGCCTGTCTTTCAAGAGTCGGGCCATCTGATTGGTCGTCGCGATTGTCTCGTGATGCCCGTTTCAGCCCTCACGGGGTATGTGGCGCTGCGTTCAAACAATTTAGGATAACAACAACTGTTTATCGTAATACGGGTTTTCATTGTCTTTCAGGGAAGGTGTCGATGAGGGCATCAAATGGTTGGTCGAATCCATCAAACGCAACTCTATTGTGCGCCCTCCGAAAACAGAAGATACTTGATTATGTTTTCCGCCACCGGAATCCTGGTTTATTTTGGTCTTGTGTATGATGGCTATGTGGTTCCAGGCTCCACAATAAAAACAATTGATGATGTAATCTTCAAATCCTGTTTTCAGATGTCTAAATGTCCAAATATCTAGCTGTAGAATATCCACGGCCACTTTTGGAGTTGTCGAAACTATCGAAAACTATCTATGCTAACTATGCTAGTATCCTTGAGAAGCAAAAGTTATTTTTAAATGTGCTTCATTCGCCAATCCTACACTAAAATAATAAAAAATAGGTTAATAGTAAATGAAATAGCCTAACTTAAATGAGATAACTGAGCTAAATGAGAGCCCTAAATGAGAGATCGCCGGATTTCAAAACGTCATCGAATTTCCTTACGTCATTTGTGTGTCATTCGCGGGCAGAAAGTCAAAACATAAGGGGATCAAACAACTTTAGCTTCATCGACAATATTGGTCAGCAAAAGGTGTATTAGCCACAAGAAGGAAGAGTTGGATTGCTGTCCTTCCGCTTACTGAAGAGGGAAGATAAATAAATACTAATTTCGTTCCCGTGTGCTCGTTGTGAAAAAGACCGTCCGTCGCAGTGAAATTCCGAAGGAAAACAGAAAGACAACGTCTCCCATACGTGTAAGTGTTAGTGGCGCTTTCCACCTGAAGCTCTAGGCACAGGAATTTGTAAAAGCGTGCCAAACTGTGCCAAATCAGCAAATGATATATTGGCGTACTTAAGAGAAGTGAGCAGATAAAATTCGAAGCATGCGAAATGTGATGAAAATTGGCAAATCACCGAGTTTAATACCATAATTCTGCTGCCTTCATTACCCTGAAACTTGTGTTCGATCTTCTTATCATAAACAGGTATAAATGCAAAACCTTAAGCAACCCTTTCAACCCACTTAAAGCGATCGTCAGTTAGTGTGATAAGCTATAAACTGCAATTTTTGTAGCAAAAAGGCAGTATCTATTTCCCCGTTTTGTAAAGCAACAATCCGTACCGCGGGCATCGGGCAGCTGTATTAAACTACAGTTTCCTTGTTGATTTGCGCACTCACTGCGGTTGTGCGTTCAATTCAACCCGCATCAGTGGACGCTTCGTGAACCGATTGATGACTCTCGACGCTACGAAGAAAAGAGAGATCCCCATAGCTTATCATGTCCCACCACTTCTAAGTGCGGCGTTGATTGAACGGTTGAATTACTTGATTCAATCTTTCCGACCATCGTAGCTATGGAGCGGCGAAAGGATACACAGACGGTAGTGTGCAAGCCGTGTTATGTTGTCTACATGCTCACCACGGAACACTGCACGATGACTCATGCCTTTAATTCGCGGGAACAGCAATTGCTATGGTCGAACTGTGATTGTGTACTCTGGGTGGCCACTATGCGCTTTCATTCGAGTGAATAATAACAGTAATAGCAAGAAACGGTCATGAAGAGACGATGAATTCGCGATTGGCCCTACGCTATTTAGAAGCGATGATTTATCGCACAATCTTATCGCTTACAAACATGGAATCCTGCTTGATCAATAACACGGTCGCAGATAAATTTGTGGAAGATTTCGTTCCTATGTCCCATTTATTTTAATTACAGATTCTACAAACTATCACATTCTAATTATAGTTAAGAGAACACCTTCGTACAGCACTGGTTTGTACAGTTGCCGGTTTCTTAAGTCATATTGTCTAGTTGTTTGGCAACATTTCAATTAAACTTCGCATTGACCATACACTTTTTTCCACGTTATTAAAAACACCAGAGGAAAAAAGTGCAAACAGCAAAAGATACGTCAAAACCGAAATTTGCGCTCCAATGTCGTTCCCCGATTTGAGTTTCTCTTTTTCTTAAGTTCTTTCGCTCGACTCGCAGTTGCGTGTAGCTGACGACATCGATCCGCGATAGGCCAGCGACGCATGGGTTATCGATAGATCGACATTAGGTGACACAGGGCAGGTCTCCGGAAGTTTGCAGTATCGCACGCTCTCCGTTATCACCGAGTCGCGCAAGCAGTCTATGACAACCCGTAGCTTGGACAGTTCGAAGCTGAAACGCCAGAAGCCTAAACTAATTACGACATGTTTCTTCTTTTAGTGACGGGTGTGGTGGTGTCTGCAGGCAGCTGCTTCGAACGAAATGGATTACACAAACTTTCCTAACCTATCGCTTATTGAATCGCCGAACCGAGATGCGTGCCTGGTGCTGAACAAGACAAAGATTCTCATCAACCTGTACGAAGGCATCCCGGAAACACTGCTGCTGAACGTGATAGCATGGTTCTTTCTGATACTGCTGTTCACACTGCTGCGGCAGCAGGCCTGGGACTATGGGCGCCTGGCGTTGGTCAACAGTCACGGCGAAAACAAGCGCTGGACGCAGCTTTTCTACGCCCATGGCAATGTGCCCGGAGGAGGAAGTGGGACGAGCGAAACGTCTGACACACTCAACAGTCTTAGCATTGATCGGGGCTTTTTCTCGTGGATTGTGGCCACGTTTCGGCTGACCAAGGAGCAAATCCTTACGCACAGCGGCCCGGACGCGGTGCATTACCTGTCATTCCAGCGACACCTGATGCTGGTGATGGGCATCATGACCGTCATCTCGATCGCTATCATCCTGCCGATCAACTTTGCCGGTACGTTAAGTGGCGACAAGAACTCTTTTGGACACACGACCATCTCGAACCTCGAGCCCGACTCGCCGTCAACATGGGCGCACGTTTTGTTCGCCTGTGCCTACGTCCCTATGGTAATGCTCATCATGCGCCGCGCTTCGGGCCGGAATGCCTTCAAGACGGCTCCGACGCGCACGATCATGGCAACCAATATTTTGCAAGGTGACTGTAGCAAAACGGTGGTGCGTACGTACCTCACGCAGCTCTTCCCGGACATTACGATCGAGGACATTCAGCTGGCATACAACATATCGAGTTTGATCAAGGCGGCCGAAGAGTACGAGCGCACTGTTGAAGCGAGGATCTACTGCGAGGCGCACCGCACTCGCGACGCGATCGAAGCGAAACCATCCTGCTTCAGCTGTGAGAAGGTGGACGCGCTCGAGTACTACAAAGACGTGGAAGCGCGGCTAGCGGGAGAGGTTGCGCGACTGCGCGCTTCAGCCCTCAATGAACCGCTCGGTATTGCGTTCGTGACGCTCAACTCGGCCCACGAAGCGCAGCACGTGATGCTGCACTTTAAACCGGGCACGTATCGCGAGTGGAACCTCTCGTTTGCCCCGGCACCGTCGGACATTTTCTGGGAGAACCTGAACATCGACACCGCTCAGTGGTACTGCAAGTGGGCGACGGTGAACTTTGCCCTCTTTCTGTTCCTTTTTTTTCTCACTACGCCCGTCATCATCGTCAACCAGCTCGATACGTTTTCGTTGACGAAGAACACCACGACGCAGATTAGCAAAATCAGTCCACTAGTGTCGGAGTTCCTGCCAACGCTACTGCTCTGGTCGCTGTCGGCCCTCATGCCCGTCATTGTGGCGTACTCGGACACGTGGCTGTCACACTGGACGCGCTCGCGGCAGAACTATCTCATCATGACCAAAACGTTCGGTTACCTGCTGTTCATGATATTGATACTTCCGTCGCTGGGGCTAACGAGTGCTCAGGCGCTGCTGCAGTGGACGATCGAATCGAACGAAACGTACCGCTGGGAGTGTATCTTTCTCCCGGATAAGGGTGCCTTTTTCGTCAATTACATCATCACCGCCGCCTTCATCGGTACGGCACTTGAGCTGATCCGCTTTCCCGATCTCATCTGCTACCTGTGGAAGCTGGCCACGGCAAAGTCCCGCGCCGAAACACCATTCATTCGCAAGTCGATCCTGATTACGTTCCCGTTCGGCATACACTACGCGTGGATGGTGATGGTGTTTACCACCAGCACCGTCTACAGTCTCGCTTGTCCGCTGATCATGCCGTTCGCAATGGTTTACATCACGCTGAAGCACTTTGTCGATAAGCATAATCTGTTCTTCGCGTTCGCCCCGTCCAACATGATCAGCCAGGGGAGCGGGGGCAAGATCCACAGCACTGCGGTGACCATGACCAAATTTGCGGTAGTGCTGCTGCTGCTCATCATGGCGGCCCTAGCGACGGTGCGTACCGGAAGGGTTGAGCTACGCGGTGTCGTGCTGATTCTGGCACTCTGCCTCACGCTCGTCATATTTGCCTGCATGTCACCGATTAAACGGTGCACTACCAAGCCGCTGCGCATCGTTGAAACGGATGGGCCCGCCCCGATCTACGTTGCCGACGTACTGATCAATCGGCGCATGGTGTCCGACAGTCCGTCCCATCTGAGCTACGGTTCCGACACAACCATGAGCATTGGGATGAACGATGCCGGGTTTAGCGTGACCGCGTAAATTGTCTTCGCTCTGTCAATGTTTCCCTCGTTCTTCCCGGGAAGGCTCTAGCAGGATGATGATTGAAAGTGATATTAAATGTTTAAGATTAGTTGCGGGCGTACATTGCAGTATTCCATGTCTTATGCCGCGCATCCTTCGAATCGAAACCAAATGTGCAACATACATCACCTTACAAGTCAGGCAGTTTTGGGGACTCTTTCGCTTCGCAGAACTGCTTCCAGGGCTATAGCAAGCAGCTAGAGCAACCACAGCCATTTGTTCCGTCGAGAAGACTTTGGGGCCTGTAGGACAGATTTCTGCATTACGCAATCAATTCCTGTTCGCACGAGTTCTGCAAATTCATACAGTCCCAAACAGACGAAGAAAACTGGCGATGTGTTCTGTTTTATACCGGTGACTACATAGCTACGTGTATCCTGACGAGCTACTAACTCCTAAAAGGAGCTCCATTTTAAAGCACTACTGTACCGAACCACAGATTTTTTTACATCTACTTTGGCGAGCCTAACATTAGAAAGGGCAAAAGGTTATATTTTCCTCCCAGCGGCTTTTTTTCTAGTGGAGATTGTGCTGTACGGAACTTATATGTTATTTGTGAGAGATTTACACCCTATTTAAGGACACTAATAAAAGAATTATTAACCACAAAGCCATTCGCATATTTATTTATCGCATCAAACAATATGTACTGGTTGGCCCAGGTATTGGTAGTAAGAATGCTTTCACAAATTACGCTTGAACATTATTCACGAACGTACTTAAAGACAAAGTCTTAATTTCGGAGTCCTTGTAAAGTCAGATGTGTATATATATGTTAATATTTTCGTTCCTATAAAAAAATACAAAATTTCAGTAAAATTTGTTTTTTTTTGTTTTGATGGAGATATGAATTTATACAATATCCGATGCCAATCAACCTAATTCCTCGAAAGAAACAAATGAAACTTAATAGTGTCTTTACAATCTCAACCGCAACGATTCAACATAAATGAACTAATCTTATTACTCAATGAAAATGTATCGCTTCACAGTCATTTTCAATATATTGAGAATAACCGGTTTCTTTCGGAAACTCATTCGGAAACACAAAGCTTTACAAACACAAATATTTAGTTTTCAAACGTTTATTAAAGATTTAAAAGTGCTATTTACAAAACCAGATAAGTCTTAATCATCTCTCCTATGGTATTTTAGCTTTCCTGAATGTCTTATTAGTCCACTTCTTCTACCGTAGGCCCCGCTCGTCCACCGAAACCTCCGGCCTGCTGTCCACAGCCAGTGGGCGCAGCACCCGCCTGTTGGTGCAGTTTGGTCATGATGGGACTGCAGACCTTCGTAAGTTCCTGCATCTTGTGCTCAAACTCTTCCTTCTCCGCCATACTGTTGCCGTCGATCCATCGCAGGGTTTCATCACATCGGTCCAGCACCGTTTTCCGGTCGGCATCACTCAGCCGGCTGCCGGTTCCCTGCGAATCCAGCGATTGCTTCAGGTTGAAGCAGTAAGCCTCGAGCTGGTTGCGAGCGGCGATGCGCTCTCGTTGCATCTCGTCCTCCTCGCGGAACTTCTCGGCCTCGTTCACCATTCGGTCGATGTCCACCTGCGACAGACGGCCTTTGTCGTTTTTGATGATGATGTTCTTCTCCTTCCCAGTACTTTTTTCCTTCGCTGCCACGTTCAGGATTCCGTTGGCGTCCAGGTCGAAGGTCACCTCAATCTGCGGCACGCCACGTGGCGCCGGCGGAATACCGGAGAGGTCGAACTGGCCTAGCAGATTGTTATCCTTCGTCATCGCTCGCTCTCCCTCGAACACCTGAATCGACACCCCCGGCTGATTATCGGCATAGGTCGAGAAGGTTTGCGTTTGTTTGCAAGGGATGCGCGAGTTGCGCTCGATCAGCTTGGTCATCACGCCTCCGGCCGTCTCGATGCCAAGCGACAACGGAGCCACGTCCACCAGCAGCACGTCCTGGATTTTCTCGCTCTTGTCACCGCTGAGAATGGCCGCTTGCACTGCCGCGCCGTAGGCTACCGCCTCGTCGGGATTGATCGACAGGTTCAGCGACTTGCCGGCGAAGAAGTTTTGCAACAGTGACTGCACCTTCGGAATGCGAGTGGAGCCTCCCACCAGGACGATATCGTGGATCGCGCCCTTGTCCATCTTCGCGTCCGACAGCGCCTTCTCCACCGGCAGCAACGTCGCACGGAACAGATCCGAGCAAAGCTCCTCGAATCGCGCCCGGCTGATCTTTGTGTAGTAATCGACTCCGTCCATCAGCGCGTCGATCTCGATGGTCGCCTCCGTACTTGAGGACAGCGTTCGCTTCGCCCTCTCACAGGCCGTCCGCAGTCGTCGCAGGGCCCTGGCGTTCTTCGAGAGATCCTTCTTGTACTTCCTCTTGAACTCCTCGATAAAGTGGGCCACCATTCGGTTGTCGAAGTCTTCGCCGCCCAGGTGAGTATCTCCGGCCGTGGCGCGCACCTCAAACAGGGATCCCTCGTCGATGGTCAGGATCGAAACATCGAATGTTCCGCCGCCCAAATCGAAGATCAGTACGTTGCGCTCGCCCTTCAGGTTCTTGTCTAAACCGTACGCCAAGGCTGCAGCCGTCGGTTCGTTAATGATGCGCAACACATTCAAACCGGCGATGGCCCCGGCGTCCTTTGTTGCCTGTCGCTGGCTGTCGTTGAAGTAGGCTGGCACCGTTATGACCGCGTTTTTCACCGATTGGCCGAGGTACGCCTCAGCGGTTTCCTTCATCTTGGTCAGCACCATCGAACTGATCTCCTCGGGAGCGAATGTCTTGCGCTCACCCTTGAATTCCACCCGGATCTTTGGCTTGCCGGCATCGTTCACCACTGTAAATGGCCAGTGCTTCATATCGGCCTGTATCTTCGGGTCGTCGAACTTGCGTCCAATCAGTCGCTTTGCATCGAATACCGTGTTCGTGGGGTTCATGGCAACCTGGTTTTTGGCCGCATCACCGATCAGCCGCTCTGTGTCCGAGAATGAAACGTAACTCGGCGTCGTCCGGTTGCCCTGGTCGTTTGCGATAATTTCCACCTTTCCATGCTGGAATACCCCAACGCACGAGTACGTTGTGCCCAGGTCGATTCCGATTGCTGATGGCATGTTGGGTTCGCTGTTGTAATATCGCCAAGAAATAACGAAACTTCAAAATCACGACTCGCACTGTTCTTCACTCGGTTTTTTTAGATTTTCTTGATTCGCCTTTATTCGTCACTCTACTTTTCCGATCGAACAATATCGACTTGCGTATTTTCACTTGCGATAGCTTGGTTGTAACTTTGCTTGTTTGCACTCGTCTGATGTG
>NC_071286.1:37266726-37269097 GCF_943735745.2 Anopheles bellator
AAACAGAGAAAAAAGGAAACCACGGTTGGTATTATGACGATATCCCATTGGCTGATCTGTCGAATACGTACTTTTTGCTGAACACTTTAAAGTCGCCAAGCAGATCTGACAAACGGATCCCGTTGCCCATTGATTTGTCGGAGTGGCACGGGCCGATCCCCTTTTTCGTTGTGCCGAGTGACTTTCCACCCTTTTCCGCTTCCTGCAGAGCATCCACCTGCTGGTGCATGTCCAGCACCAGGTGAGCACGGTTGGAGATGATCAGTCGTTTCTCCCAGCTTTTTAGCCCTTTCTCTTCATTCTTGGCCAGTTCTTCGAACAAACTCGGCAGGTGGATGACGACACCGTTTCCTAATTACACGGTAGGTAAGGTAAAAATAAATATAAATATTATACTCGCTCGGTTCCAATTCCTAAGATCGTTAGGATTTTAATAACTTATCTGTTAGTAAGTACTAATAGTAATACTAATACACTTCTACAGTTTGCAAATTGGTACGGAACTTGGAAATATTGCATCCCATAAAGTAGCGTCTTTATTTACTGCTAGATAAATCCTCGTAAACTTTCTTGATAATGTCGCGTAAGACTTCGCAAATGGCCAAATCAGCGTCACGCTCGATAAACGTTCGATACGTATGATCGTTCGTATGATTGATTAATCGTTTATGCTTCTTTTACAAGCCGGCATCCGCTGCTGGTTAAACGGAGCGAACCGCGCGAAAACGTGTTTGCTTGCCTACCACAATCATAATGATAATGTTACGCGGACAGTTAACGTCAACAAATCGCGATTCGCGTGCGAGTATTTGTCTACGCGAACGTTGTGAGGTTTGCGGTCCTATAATGAGCTTCGCGATTCACCTTCGGTTTGCACGATGATAGAGCCACAAAGAACCGTTCGTTCGAAGAGCACTTGATTTTTGGTCACCAAAGTGCGCCAGAAGTGGGGCAACCTTTAGTTCTACATTTGTGCTCTCTCTTCAAATATTCGTAGTTTCTGAAAGATGAATCGACACGTGCTTTAGTTTGTCGAAATGATCTTGAAAATGGCGTTTTCACCCTTTTGCTACTTCGAGCGTGCCTATCCTTCAATTGAACCTTATTTAGAGGACATCAACCAATCCGACAACAAACCAATTGTCAATGCCGTAAAAGGGTGATATCTCCAAACCAATCAGGGAAACTACTACTACACAGTCAGCTACCGTACGGAAGATCATTCATAAAACAAACTCGGTGTTTGATACATCGCCAACCCCTGGTGCGATGTACCGTCTGATGCTGTTCTGTTGTCAAGATCAGAAAATACTTTTTTACTTTTGAATGAGCTTCAAAAAGCATCCGTCAGCAGCTGTCGCGTTCTACTCACCAATAATAGATATACATCTCTCGTGAATGATGCCGCTGGGTAGCAGGTGGAAGTCGAAATTCTTGCCGTCAACCACCACCGTGTGGCCGGAATTACTGCCACCCTGTGGACGAGAAGTTACTATTAACACTAGATATACCACACCAGTCATTTTGACTGGTCGGGCAGTTTGAATTGCAAATTTCCAGTACATATAATTTTTTTCCCCGAAATGATGTCATGACTTTTAATAGCTCTAAGTAAAGAACACATTTTATAAATAAATTATTTTTTATATACGTTAGTAAAAAAAAATTTTTTTTTAGATTTATACCATACCAGTCAAAATGACTGGTCCTTGTTTCCATGAAGAAATTTAGGCCAAAACGGCAAATTTTGCTCAGAATGTGATCTATTGATCTCTATTGATCTCTATTGATCTATAAATCTATTGATCTCTGAATCGTAGGTTGGGCACTGCAGACCGTTTATGTGTGCAACAAACAAATTGTTTACCGCACCCCTTTCCCTTCTCCTCGCGCCGACATACCAATTGATGTACCCATGATCGTCAACAGGTTAGAAGCCTCTACAGTTTTGGGGTAAAATTGGACAATTTCGCAAGCAAAATTGAAGGCATTTCTTGCAATATTGTACACAGGTGGAGCATACGAAGGAAATACTTTGACTGCGGGGACACACGATGCGTAACGTAACAAGTTTGACGTTAACGATTAATGCCAAACTGCTGCGGCGCTGTCAAAACGTTTACGGCTCGCGCGAGGCGTAAACCCGAGCGTAATTATTTTTTTCATACGCTTTGCTTACAAACAGAGGATAATTTATGTTCTTATTTGCTGGTATAGCAACAAAATCGGAAAAAACAGATTAAAAAATTCAGAAATCAATTAATGTCTCTTCGATTTCTATTTTCTTGGACCAAAAACACGAACGTAAACACGTTTCACGTTTCGTTTTTATATTTTTGCTGCCACACGAAGCGTAAACGTTTTGACATTA
>NC_071286.1:37269197-37269737 GCF_943735745.2 Anopheles bellator
GTTTTGACATTACAAATTAATTTTACGCTAGTTTTCACGCTTCGTGTGTCCCCGCAGTGAGACTTCAATATTTGTGGAGCAACAAATGGGGATCATCCTTTTTTCCAGTATTGTGAGTCGACGTGATTTTACCGAGATCCTACAGTACATTCGTTTCGACAATAAAAATCAGAGGAGTCAACGTTTGCAAAAAGACGAATTCGCTTTAGTTTCAACAGGTTGAGAAAAAAAAAATGGAAATAGTCAAAACTGCTTCAAACCGGGAGCTTATATTACCGTGGATTGGTATGGTTTTCTGTAATTAGGAAAAGATGAGGCTCGAAATGTCTCAACGCCCTAAGCGAAGCTTAGCGAGCTTTGTGGTAAAGAAACTTCTTGAGCCGTATACCATGAAGGGAGGAACTGTAACAACCAATAACCCAAGGAGCCACGAGCTTTCGTATCGTCAGCGCGCTGACGACGCGGGACGCTAAAACGGATGATTGTCGTCAGTGGCGTGACGAGACCATCCGTTGGTGGACGGTCGGGCGGACGATTGTC
>NC_071286.1:37269937-37290748 GCF_943735745.2 Anopheles bellator
CCAAAATTATTCTTCAATCGAAAAATTGGGTACTTTCGTTTAGCTCCGTTGAAAATTTATTAAGAGAATCATACCGTTGATTTCAAAGACATTTATGAAAGTGTTTCTGGGTATTCAATGGTTTTAGTGTTTCCTCCAAGAACATACACAAAAAACTCTGTCGGCATATGTTTGCCATATTTGTTTTCATAAGAGCGTCCTGCTTTACCATTCGATACTCACCAAATAATAACTGATAGGCAGTTGGCTTTTATTTTTGAAAATGTTAATTCGAAATATGCTATAAACGCTGTTCACAACTTTATGGCAATCACATTATAGCAATCTTATTTGACATTTTGTCATCGAGCCGGCACAACCGGAAACAACCGGCAAAAATTACGCATTCTGCTCGATGACGTTGCACGGAAAGGTTTGTTTCCGAGCGCTGTGAAAATCCGTTATACTGTAGAACAAAAAGTGTGTAAAATATTTTCATGATCTCAGGTAAGTTCTTTGTTGCAGCATCACACCATTATACAAGTACATGTTTGAGAAGAGTTTAAGCCTCTGTAATTGTTTGGGAGAGCTTTAGATACAGTTTAATAAGGTTGGAAAGATTTTAATTCGTACTAACCTAACTTCCTTGTTCTTCGAAGGTCCCGGAATTCCGGTAAGCCTTTTGCTTACGGAATACCGGAACTATTTCTTCGTTTTATTGGCAGCAAATTACGAACGTTATTCAGATGCGCAATCTTGAAGTGGAGCCGAATAGTGGAAAAAGTTTGATCGCATTTCACACGATTGCATCGAATTACGACGCCTCCGAATGAAGGCAGGCCGTCCGACGTCTTGGCAATGTCGGTCTCCGTCACGCCATCGGCTGGCCCCTCTTAGCTTTGCCGTTCATAACTTCCGCCACGACTGGTAAGTTGTTTAAAGCAACGGTATCTGCTTAGAACGATTCAGGTTAGGTTATTAACCTAACTTTCTTATTCTTCGAAGGTACCGGAATTCCGGTGTCATTTGGTTATGGTATACCGGAACCTTTTCTTTGAGTTATCGGCAATAAATGCGAACGTCGTGCAGATGCGCAATTTTGACATTGAGCCGAAGAGTCGGAAAAAGTTGGTCGCCTTTTACACGATGAATTAAGAGTGAAGGCTGGCCGTCTGACGCCTGGGTAGTCGGTGTTTCGTGACCGTCACGCCCGTAGCATTTCGCCGTTGACAACCACCGCCATCCGTCGGTTATCCTCGTGCAAGGCATACTCAACTGTAACATCACTGCACGAGAGATCCCGGTGAAGTCGCATCATCGCAGCAGCAGCAGCAGCTCGCTATCCATGTTATTGGGATTGAAGGGTAGTGTCGGTCATCCCGCCAGCAGTCCCTGCGCGACTTAAGAAAATCAGGCGCAGCGAGGCGATCTCGTGTAACTCTTCCCGCGTAAGTACTCTCGGAATGGAAAGCGTGAAAAGTTCACTAGGCTATGGGAAAGTTTATTTGGGATTGTGGGATTATTTATTTCATGAATTTTAACACTAAAATTTTGTTTTATTGTATATTCGCAGCATCCTTCATCAACGCATAACATTGAAGAGTTCACTGGACAATAATGTTGTCTTGTCGTTCAACAATACTACGCTTCGGTGCGCAAGGTAGGCTAGGCTAAGGATTGATTAAGTTTTGAAATGTTGATCACCAACTTCCTATCAACGAATGGATTGAGGATAGATAAATTGCACGATGATACTGAGAACCGCGATGGGGTTGGATTTATCTCATAAAAATGTCTTTTTTAAACAATTGTTATAGTCGATTGATTACTAGCACCACTGTTTAACGAACGAAACAATCCAATACATGCTACTGCCTTCTCTTGAAATGACCGGTGGTACTATTATTTTACAGATTTTACTTACATACTCTTTCGGCAATTACAACCGCGGTGCGGTCCTGGGCCGCAGTACCGACTACCGATTTTATTTAATCATTTCATATACATCGTCTCATTACACTTGTAAACGATGAATCAATTCGATCGATCAGTGTGGCTTCTGTAATAGATTGACGGTCCGTATGCACAATTTGTAACTTCCTCAATCGCTGTTCGCCGCGTAAATAATAGACGATATATTACCCCATGACACGACGATAATGGCGGTAATGCATTTACTCCATTGTATCAATAGCTTCATCACTTAATGCGCTCCTGCTCGATTCAATTTAAACTCTTCTTTGTCTACAGACGTGTGAAATGAGCACTAAGCGCACCATTTTCTTCACTTCACATTATTCAGTCACCACGGTGTAGTTTCTGTTTTATCAGAGTGCAAAAACCATTTACAATACCAATCGCCTCGTTAGCTGAGGCCGCGCACAAAACCGAGCTTGAAGATTTAAAAGCAATGATTTTTTTAAATGACTAAATCCGACTTTGAATGCGAAAATGGCAGCAAGGTGAGCCCATCACAAAAACCACCCTAACATTGAGACGCAAGATGTCGCAATTGTCGTCTAATTATAAATCAGACGATATGAGACAGACACCTTAATGATGAATATGTTGAATCATTTTTACATAAACAGAAGCACTTTGCCACCGGAAGACATCGGGATCGAACGATAAGTAGTGGAGTGCAGTGTTCTGTCAAGGTTTTAAATGACAATACCACATTGACGGACAACTAGAAAGAGAAAGCCAAAGTCGGGTTTCTACAAAATTCTCGTGCACGTGTTTTCAAATCAAATGTAATCAGATCATTACCTTGACATTAGCTAATTTGCACATACGAGCGCCGTCGGTGCAATATACAAAAACACTGATGAAATTTTCACCATAGGACGATTATAAATGCGCACAACCTCTCTAACTGGTTTATGAACAACCTTTCAAATCCTAATACTAAAATACGGTTGCAAAAAAACATAAATCATTTACCTTACTATAACACCTTAGCAATACAATACAATACAGATTTTGCTAACTTGGTAGCCCGTAATGGTAGATAGGGCTCTTCCTCGGTTTCCGCCACCACTTCCATTGAAGTATCCTCTTCCTCCTCCGGAATCATCAGCTGTTCGCACAACCGCCTTACGTATTTGGCTGTTCTCCGGATGCATTTGCACCTGTATGACTGGATTTTATGTGGCCTGTGGCCCACATCAGCCGGAGTTTATCGAAAAGAAAAGTTTCTTGGTTCATTTCAACTACATACAGCTTACACATTAAATTCTCTAAGTTAAACACCATAATCCGTCCCAGTTTCGGCTCTTTCGTGGTTGTAACAAAAACGTTAAATGCCACCGGTATGCGAATTTGATGCTTATGCAGGGAAACCCATTTATGATTAATGGGTTTCCCACAGCTTTCACAAATTTTACTACCATAAACTTGCTGAGGTCGTCGTGTTTCGCTGCCAAAAACCAGCAATTTACATCGTCCTGTGAAACTGTTGCACATCTTAGCAGGAACCCCGACCGGATTTGCACCTTTAGTCCATCGTTGGTAACATTGGGCATCAGGGGCAACTTCGCCTGCTTCCACCTGCGCAGTGCGCTGTGGTTATGCATCACCTTCTCCGTCACCTTCGATGTGTCAGAGTTCTCGGAAACTTGGATTTCACGGAGGTAGAGCAGGGCCTGCTCGAAAAGATATGCGGAGTGGTTTCTTAGCGACCCACGTCTTTCTACTTCATCACTCATATGAAGCAGCTTATGAATGTTCAATGTTACTGGGCCGAAGCGATGCCATTTGTCAACAATTCAATTTTATTTCAAATATATGCCACAAATTCAAATTTATTTGAACAACTACTGCATCGCTAAACGAATGGCGCATATCATGTCTTATTCCTGATATGTAATAGTGTACCCCATTACGTATCTTTCACACAAACCCCTAACCCACGGCGGCAGGGTCAAATTTCTTTCCCAGCAAAACTCTATACTCTCTCAGCATATCTTCGATATAATCCTCGTATGTTTCTTCCGTGCCTTCCTGCGAAATAGAAACAATATTAAATAAGAATGCATTGAATACATGAGAACAAGAATATGAAAGAACGTAATTTACCTTTCGTCCACGGATGGTGCACTTTGTGCACGCAGGTCTTGTTCCTGTAACATAAATAAAATAGAATATATGGAACCTTCCAACTTCCAAACTTACCTTTTAAGAAAGATAGTGCAGCAGAGTCAGCATTTCGGACGAACCGATGCAATTGTTCGTTGAATTTGTTGACGCCGTAATTTGGGTCAAAATGGCTTAGCCTTAGCCTTAAACCTTGTGAAACGCTTCGCGCATGGCCAGGTGATTGCTAAGAACGTTCCGAATTTTCCTAAGCACCGGGTTGGCCCACACACAGATGCTCAGCAAATCGTTAGTTATGAATAAATTAATGGTTTTTCTCAGTAGTTTATCGCCCGTTAAACTAGAGAATCTCCGGATTTTACTCATCAACCATGCCACTTCAACAACTTCTACTAGAATTGTTAATAACTCTACGGGTGTTTCCTTCGCTGCTTGGCTCAAGACGAACAAGTCAAATCCACTGTCAACCGAAAACACCAATTTCTTCTGCTCAGTGGTAGTGGGGGCGCAGCGGGTCGGGTGCAGGTGCAAGTGAAGGTACATTTGGCTTTTGCGGTGGAGGTACTGGGGCCGTTGGCTTTGGCAGTGGAGGTGTTCGGGGCGGTGACTGTGGCGGTGACGGGGGTGTTGGTCTGGTGGAGTACCAGGGTATGAAGTTCAACACCCACCCTGCGGTGATAACTTTGGCTGTGGCGGCGCCTTTTGAGGACTAACATCCTTGCTTGTGTTTTCGTTGTGAAATATTCTACTCGCTTTATCTGAATTTGGCATCCAGTCGCGTAGCTCGAAGCCTCCTTGCGAGTAGCTGTATTTCACATCATGGGCGAACTTGTTCACATCGATTTCTCGGTCGGTACTAGCTAGAAAGTCATCCACGTATTGCTGTTCTTTCATACATCGCGCTGCTTCTGGGTACACCTCTTGGAAGCGTTCCGCGTTTACGTTCTTCACGTATTGCGCTCAACTTGGGAAACAGGTGGCGCCAAACGTCATCCTAGTCATTACATAGTCTTCTACCTCCGCCGAGGCGTCACTCTATCTCCACAGGAACTGCTGGGACTGTTGATCCTCGTTACGAATCGCAATCTGATGAAACATTTCCCGGACATCCGCGGCGATAGCGAAGCGATTTTATCGGAACCGGTAAAGCACGTGTGGCAGAGGAGTCAACAGATCCGGAACAGTCAGCCTTCTCAATAACGGGATACCATAAAGCCACACTAGTTATAGGAACCATCTGAGCTCCGAGTGTTTTGCAAGGTTGGTGTCCCTAGGAAGATTTTCCTAAAAATAGCTAACAGCTAATTACTGTGCTCCCGAGAGAGGAGTGTAATATTTAAAAAATATGTCAACACATCCTTAAAGTTATCGAGGAAGCTTTAGTTTTCCGGCCATCTTAATCATTTTTTGCGCACTGTACACCGCCACGTCTTCTGTTCGCAACGATCGTTTAGAGAGCGCTGCTATTTCCTCAGTCGTAACACTCGGGTCCAGCCGCGAAAGATAAACCGAAAAACCTGTCCGGAACGGTAGGCACCATTTTAACTGACACGCTGGGCGACACCAGAGCGGCAGTGCTATGGTATGGCTCTTAGCGGTCTTAGCGGTCTGAGGCATGGAGCGAACAGGCGATCGACGATCAATCAGGCGGTCGATTTTGGAAGCTGATGGATGGTAACACTTGCGTGTGAGTGTACTCGACACTTACAAGAATGATGGCGGTGATGGAATAAGCGGCTTAATCCTCTCGACCAAATCAACTATGATGCTCTTACGCATATCCCGAAGGAGCCGTTGGATGTCGTTTCCTTTCATATGACCTGAGCAGCCAATACACAGTCAACCATTCAAAAATGTTTGATATACAGTTCCGGTGTTCCCATATTCTTTCCAATCGCTGCATCACCCTATAAATATTTTCGGGGTCCATCATCAGCCGAGCCATGCTAAGTGTTGCTTCACCCTTGAGCCTTCTATCTATGAAAGTGAGTGTTTCTATTGACCATAAGCTTCGATCTTCCCTAAGTCGGTCGACTGCCATTTTAAATTTTGGCCAGTCTCTGCTGTTGCCATCGAAATCTGGCAAATTGACTATGGGGTGAGCTGCAACTCTTATCGCCGAGGTCAGGCGACTCCAAGATCTGGTCCAAAGGTATAAGACATCTGTGAATTCTTTAGACATACATAATACAAAGTTTAACACCTATAAGAGCTCTGCTAATTACTTCGTCATAATGGCTCATAAAATTAAGCTTAGCATCTAACACAGCACCTAGGTCACGCACCGCGTCGAATCTCGGGACAGTAGTACAGTTCAAGTTATACGAAAATAGTAACGGAACTTTCTTGCGCGAAAACGATATTACATTACACTTTGTTTACATTGACCGACATTCCATTACAGATACACCAGCGTTCAAAAATAATTATAAGGTCCTGAAGGGTATTGCAGTCCGAAAGGCTATCAATAGGCAAAAACATTTGAAGATCATCAGCGTACAAAAGATGACAGTCAGGGAGCAGGGCAGTACTAATATCATTCAGGAATAT
Source organism: Anopheles bellator (assembly GCF_943735745.2). Classification (NCBI taxonomy): domain Eukaryota; kingdom Metazoa; phylum Arthropoda; class Insecta; order Diptera; family Culicidae; genus Anopheles; species Anopheles bellator. Next base: position 37,276,562 of record NC_071286.1, read on the forward strand.
AATAAATAGTAACGGACCAAGATTACCTTCCTTGATGAGGCACACCGGAAACGTTCGAAAAGACATCGGACACACAACTGTCGTTTTTCACCCGAATTACACGGCGAGAGAGAAAGGACTCAAACCACCGAACAAAAGCAGAGCAAAAACACCAATTTTCAAAAGCTTATTTAGCAAAGTCTCATGAGGCACACGGTCAAAAGCAGCACTAAAGTCAGTGTAAATTATATCCAATTGTTAGCCATTAGAAATAGCTATATTTGCTAAATGGTACTAGATGAAACAGATGTATATGATGTATCTAACCTAGAGTAATGCGTGCAAGTTGAATTCGCACCCACACTTGTTCAAGAGAATCAACCACAGGCCTGAACTCATTAGCGATGATGTGGGTCCTGATGGCAACCAACACATCGCCACCGCTGAGTGTACTCGACTACTCGACTGGGGCCACGGTCGCATCGATACACAGTGTACCCGTTGTCACAGAGTGTGCTCGGAATACTCTCGTCAAGCCAAGTCAACACCACAATGTCGCAGTCCGCTTCATGGAGAGCCAAACGAAGGTCGCGTGTCTTCCTCCTCATTATCAGAAATGGACGTGGACGTGAATCTTCCTGGTCGAAAAAGCAACAAACACAAAACAATAGCAATGAATGTGTTTCTTCGTGTGTGACACGCACTTGTCAGTGGCTGCATCGACTTTGGTGGAGACACTTTTCAGTGGCGTTACGGCGGCGACACTTCCAAATTTCACTTTCTGTATTTCCAAAACGAGTTGGCTTAAACTCTACTTGAACGCCCTTTTTTCTTATGTTTCATAGCGGTATGTAACTCCTGATCAAATTTGTTCACATACTGCTTTCCACCGCGATGACACTCGTACTTGGTGTTTCTATGTACTCCGATCATGTGAAGTTTATGTGATCACTTGTCAAATGGTTTTCCACAAATTTGGCACGTAGACTTCGGTTGATTTGTATCATGCGTTTTGCAATGAATCATAAGATTACGATTATCTGAGTTCTTGTCACAAGAATGCCAAATAAATGGTAATCGGAAGGAGATTTATTTATTTATTTATTTTTTGGCGGTGTGGCGGTGTTCGTTGTTGATGAGTCATGAGTCACTCCATGAGCTGGCGTCCTCAGTTTCGCGATTTCTACATTTCGGTGTCCGCGTTGGCGCACCTGATCGCTCGTGGCGTCCTCGGTTGGACCGTCGGAGGGTTTTGTTGATTACACACACGCGCCACTTTGGTAGTGTCAGTTAGTTAACCCGCTGGTGCAGTGGTCGCCGGAATTACGAATGTGCTGGATGGGCGTTGTTCAAGTATGCAACTTCTCCTGGAAAGGATCCATTCCAATGCAATCGGCAAAGGTTTGTGGCATAGGAATGAAGTATGTGCATTCGTTCCGTTGCCACACCATCAATTTGCACAGCACACTGCCAATTGCATAATCTTTCTCAACACCCAGACTTTCGACGTCTGTGGTTTTGAATATATTGAAGTCTTTTGGTGGTTCGATTATAAAATCATGATGTTCGAATGCAGGGTCAAGTTGTTCAAGGCGAAGTTGAAGTGTAGCGACGGACTATTGAAAGCTCGTTTGAATTTTACAACCATCATGCAGCCGTGCCGATAGCAATATTCAACAGTTTACCGAGTTAGAACTGTCGGATCTGAGTTCAAACCTCGCCGGGATCTCAACTCCGCGGCCATCTTTCGATATGCGTGCCGGTTTCGAGGAGGTGAATGGTTTTTTTTTCTTTTGTATTATAGAGACTTTGAGCCGTAATGGCCTAACATTCGTCTCTTTCTAACTCTACTTTTAAATTCCCATACCGGTTGCCAATCAGGGTACCAGGGCGTTTAAACCTTGGCCTTTCCGAGAGACGTAAACTGGTGTGGGGTTTGGAAGTATTTTGAAAACCGACTCTGATGGAGTCTATGGGTCGTTGGGAAGGGCTTGCTAAGGAAGTGATTCTTTCAAGACGTTAATGAAAAAAGATTGGGACCCTACTCTGGGGGTTGACGACTATGGGTACTGATAAGAACGTAGTTAAAACTCGGGAACACGGGAACACGGGAGACGCCGCCCAGCAGCCGTTGACCGTCCATCTGCATCTCTGGTGCGCCGATCAAACCTAAGTTTATGAAACCTGTAAATGCTGGTGACCCAAGTCCGCTTAGTTTAGGCGACTAACAAAAAAATTGTGCATAAAATTAATGTGGACTGCGTTTATAGGGGGGTAATATAATAAAGATAATAAATAACCATTATAATATGATAAAGATAATTATAAATAGTAAATGATAAAAGATAATGAATAGGTTAAATAGATAACTAAAGGTAAATAAGTTGGTAAATAAATTGGTTTGAATGGTTAATAGTAAGTTTACGTTTGGAAAAGTGTAATGTAATAATATTGGCATTTGAGGGATGATGCTCCGGGATCTGTTCGAAGGTCAGCGCCATACGGACTACGAGTGCCACTAACGTACTGCGTTGCTGCTCCGTGGCCCACTTAAAAACTCTTCGATCGGCCACCCGCTGATCGTCGCTGAGCTCCGGTTCACTATCGCCGTGATAATCATAGTATCCAGCCAAGCTCGGACCTGCTTCCTCCTCATCCCGGCACGCCCGTCGCCTCTGGCCCGACGTTTCTTTCCTTGACCAAATGGTTCTTTAGGTGGCATTCTGCTGTTTTAACAAGAAATAAATACACTGCGCATTGTTCTATAATGGGGTAGAAGCGGATGCGGGCCACCACTTCGGCTTTCTGCTCCGGCATCACCGGTGCGGGCCACACTACAACGGGCTTCTTTAAGGTTATGACGATGGGACCGGAGCTTTTGCACATAGCCGCCTTGCGTGCATCGCTTAACTCCGGATATTTTTTCAGCTGCATGGTCAATATGGTACATTAACATTAGCGTCATAAGTAGTATTTGTAGTATTCACCTGCATCGTAATGTATTTATTGCGAACGCCCGAGGATTTTGTTGGGAGGTCATACGCAAATTGAATCATACCGTCGATGTTCTGGCATCTTGCCTGCCCGTTCGGCCATCATCCGCTGTAATTCCCTGTAGCTCGTTATTACATGTGCTTTGTTTGTACCCATCGCCAGGGCCACATTCTCCCACGCTGCGTCGCTTTCGTGACCATCATAATTTCAATCCACCAAACAAGGATGTTTAGCAACAGCTTCAACTAAATACACGAAATCCATTTGAGGAGGTGAATGGTGGAATGTTTCAGGAACCTTTCTGCGTCCGGCAGAAGGTGCTTGTAACGGGCGTTACACAATATTACGCATGCCCAATGTAGGCAACTGTAGTGACTGTAGTGGGGAAACTTGGTCTCATCAACAATTTCGCGTACGAAGCGTATTGTTTCTTGCAATACTTTTAGATGATTTCGCTTGTACATAATATTATCTTCATGAATTTTACGCTTAACATCCACATATTCGCAGGGCAGGTTCATCATTGCAAACCTGTTGTTTCAGGCGTAGTTGATCTCCAACAGGGATTTGCTTAATCAGATCTATGTCTAAAAATTGCAACAGTGTTCCTTCAGGATTACCGTTTTTGTCTTTCGAATAGTGTTGTACATATGTGCCGTTACGGAACACATGGTCGGTGCGTGCGGGGCCGTTGGTGTTTGTTCCAAAGTTGACGGTGTTTTCGTATATCTTTGCTATGGTTGTGCATTTAAGGCAACCGTGAATCCCATATTGGTTGATTGTATCAGGAATTTATTCATTTATGCATTAAACCGGAGTCCTCGAACGTTTTGCACGAAACTTACATTTGACGAATGATCGTGCTGTCGCATCGCATTGGAATGCACGAATTATCATGGTAAGTGTTGGTCCACTCGCCAGACGAATGTTTCTTTCGGCCAACAAACGAGCTTCGACGACGAATTCTTTTAAAAATTCCTGTTTGGAGGGTTTTTTTGTGCCGACATAAATCGCGATCAGAAATGGCACCGTGTATTCGTTGGTTTGTTCGCTAACACGTCCCATGATCGCCCACGATACAGAATTAGTTGCGCGGTACACTACTTCGTCGACATTAAAATTCAGGAACACTTTCCTGGATTTCTTTTCATTGTTGAAATATTTCTTGAGACCATTTTCTGTGATAAATGGATAGTTATTAAAAGCAAAGATTTCTCAAAGCAAAGGCATCGATTACCTCACCTATGACGCGGTACCAAAACCACCCAGTTCCCATAGCTGTACATGGCACGGGTTCGAGTTCCTTTTCCATGTTGAACGCGTCTTCAACATCGCATGGAATTCCAGGGTACAATGAAATGAACCCATTTCAATTAAAATATCATCCGCTAACGTTAGGTCGTACATCTTGTTGGCAGTTTTAAGCAGTTGGTTTTAGTTTTAAAAATTATTTGACCCTCATCTGTACGTTTTTTCCATGTACATGTTTTGAGGAATTCTTTTGTGAATATTTCTTCCAGTAAATGCCTAAACGACGGCTTTCTAACGTCGTTTTATGCAATATATTCCTCCACGTGTTTCTCCACGATGGAGAAACATTCTGGATTTGCTGCCGCAGCGTCCAGCAAATCAAGCCTGGCCTCAGTATTTGCTGGAAGCTGAACTATTGCTGATGTTGGTGCTGGGTTCTGTTGCTGGGTCAGCGGCTGAGATGATGCTGATGATAATGAAATTATGTGTGCTGCGTGTGGTGATGCCCGCCACAATTCCCTTAACTCCGCAATCGATTGCCGAAGGATTGCGATCTGCTCAGCAAACCATTGTTCCTGGTTTGCCTAAAGCTCGGCAATTCGTTGCTCAATGTGTATTTGTGGTTCCTCCGCAATTTCTTGTTCCTGGTTTGCCGCAATCATGCTGAATTCTTCCGCCGCATTGTACTCATCATCATCCACATCTTCCGTTGAGGGGACAATGGCCTAAATTTAAAAAAATTAGAAATTAGATATTTTAAAATTGATTTTCTAACATATTTACTTATGGCAAAAGGTATCGAAATCTGTATTTCATCGATTTGGACATCGTTCGCCTAGGTTGCTTCTGGCGATGACGGGGTATCTATCTCCTTAAGTTGAATGTAAACATTGTAAAACACACCTATCGCTGGGTGACATTTCTGTGTTTGCGGTGTGTGTGGTGATCGTGTGTTTGGATCATCGCTCGCTCGTGGCTAAATGAGATGTGTCGGTGCAGTTGGCCCGGACACGAAACCAACACCAGCAGCTCCAACGGCTGCAGCGCCGAATCGAAGCGGCCTCGTGGTTGTAAAAATTTGGTGTTTACAAGTATTCTGCAACAGCTGAATCAATCAGTTATCCTTATCAGTTAGTTAACAACTGAATAGGTTCACATGGATTTCTTAGACATTTCTAGACAGCGAAACGATTGCTTCCTAGATTATTAGCGCAAATCTGCAAGTTTCGACAATCCGTATGAACATCGTCAAATTCTCAGTTGCCGAGTCTGATCGGACTGAAAGCGCCGTTGGAAGAAACGCGACAAGCCGCAGAATTTTCGGAACTAAAGGAACTTGTACACCAGCTTCGAGTGTTCGATCTGCAACAAGTGCTTGGGGAGCACAACGTCAGTCGCAGTGGTCGTAAAAATGAGTTGATTGAGCGTGTCCTGATCCTTGTTCGTCAGAATATTTCCGTATTGAAACATAAAGTGCGTGACCTCCACCGTAAAGCTCTGCAGGAGTGTGTAGAGTCTTCCTCCAACTTAAGGCATGGCCCAGTTAGAATCGGGAACAATTGCATTAGCTCTATCTCGGGGTTGGTTTGACTTAGGAAACACATCAAGGTATCAAATTAAAGGTATTTTATTGTACTTTAAGAGAAAATTTTCAGAAATTTATTATGTCGGTCGTCGGATGAAATCACGAACTTTCTTTGGAATGCGCGCCATAATTTTCTGCACAATCTTCTGATCAACCTTAGCGGCTAATTTTTGCCAATTTCTCGCCATCTCTGCAGCATCCCGCATCACCTTTCCAGTGTTCTTCAACTTCCGTTTCATTATTGCCCAATAATTTTCGATTGGGCGGAGTTCAGGGCAATTTGGTGGGTTGATGTCCTTTGCGATGAAATCAACCTTATTGTCGCCGTACCACTGAACTACCTCCTAGCTGTAGTGACAGCTTGCAAAATCAGGCCAAAACTTCACCGGTCCTTTGTGTGAATTAATAAATGGTAGAACTCGCTTTTTGAGGCACTCTTCCTTGTACAGCGTTGAGTTCATCGTAGTGTTTGTGATGAAAACCTTGGTTTTCCGACCACAGGTGCAAATTCCTTGCCAGATCATTAATTTCCGTGCAAATTTATTGACGAATACAAATTTGAACTTGGAGGGGACATCTCCCCGTGCCGTGGCGAGATAAAATTTTCGTCCAAGAAGCTGTACAAAATCCATTTTCACGTATGTTTCGTCGTCCATAAGCAAGCATCCTTTGTACCTCGTCAGAACCTTGACGTATAACTTTCTATCTAACTATCTACGGTATTGGGTTCCCAGGAACGGTAAAGCACAGCATATATAGTTGATTTTGCAAATTTTTGTGTTTTTGAGATTTTTAAAGTAGACCACGTGGTGTTTTCGACGTGAGTGTGCAGAATTATTTTTCTCCTTTCGAGTTCCATTAAGCATAACTTTCTAACAACTCCACGTACTAAGATGAAACTTTCAGCACTGAAAGTTGAATGTTTACTGAAGATATGACTATCAACACTTTTGAAAGCCGACCACCAGAGGCGCTGCTAGAAATCATGCAATTGTTCCCGATTCTAACTGGGCCATGCTTTATAGTGAGCCGAGTACCATTACAAAGTTTTGACGGATGGATATTTCGTAGAAGAATTACCATAGTTCCAACCTTAAGCGTTAAAAACCTGTTGGATAATTAACTGCTTCGTCTTCATTCACCACAGTATCGATGGACTTTGTAGGTTCATGCTTCTCGAGGTATTTTATTAAGAATGCTAGAGCTAATAACATTGACATCATCGTTTTTGGCTGCTAATATAGCACGCTAACTAAGCCACTGATGATCTCTGTAGTTTATTTCATCATTTGGGAAATTTTTCATCTTCCTTCCAGTCCTTCAGGGGCTCTGCTTCGCTTACCGACCTCCTTCTTATGCTTCTTCCTCCAGGGGTCCTGCTCGGGCTCCTGGCAGGATGCCATGAATCGTTCCCCATCCAGCTTTGGGGGTTAGCTTTGATGTTTTACTAATATATTCACGCAATGTATGTTCTGAACTCTTAATTAGATTAACATTACAGTATTATTGGTGACGACGCAAGCAGTTGTGGGAGAGGTTGAACTCGCGTACCGTGAGTCCAGAGAGAGATCCAGGAATCGCTTGCGCTATTCGATTTAGCACACGCTTTGTGCTAAACCAAACATGCTGTTCATAAAAACGTGTAATATTTTTTGACAGGGGCAAGATGAATGAGGTGAGGTGGTAATCGTCACCTACCGTGACATCCTTAATAATGTCGTCGATCGGCGCATGTCGGAGAGTGTGGTTCTATTATGTTGGCGGGGGTGAGTTACAGGCTGGGTTTAGTACACTCCAGCGGGAATTTTTCCAACTTTCAAAATTACCTTTTATGTAAAATCGTGCATTGGCGTCGGTAATTATTGCTTACCCTCTCTGTTAATGATATTTATCCGCCTCAACGTCGATAGGACGGCAGGCGTATCGCCGTTTCCTCATCACTCGGCGTATACCACTAAATTTCTGATATGACGAAACGAGCCATGAATGGATCACTCCAACATGAAGCTTAAACTTATAAAGCCCTACGGCAGCGTTTTCCTTTTCCCCAAATTACCTGAAAACGGTGGCGAAAACAAGGTCGAAGATGAATTCGGTACTGGAAAGATTAAAGTGGCGTTTCCCTCTCTGCAGTAGCAATCTGTCCAACTACACTCCGTTAAAAGGTTGCTTATGAAGAGTGAATCAAAAATTGTGTATGAAACTGTCGTTTCCTTGCTAGTTATTTTATTCGTTCACTAAAAAGGTTAATAATTAGACTGTACAGAACTGCGGTACCCTTTTCGCAAACATAACATGAACTATCTACCAGCTACTTGTCCATACTTCCTTCTTCCGCTTCACCGTATTACTCCCATTTGATGCTTCTCCGCTATTGTGCTTGAATGTTGCAGTATGCTGACCCTGACCGTCAATTAATGAGAGATAGCCACCTGATAAATATAATTTATGTACAAACATGTATGTGCATAATTTGTATGCAAATTGAAATTGATTAACTACAATCAGCAATAGTAATTAGTCATCGACATCCTAATGAGAATCCATCCAAGATCAAATTATTAATTATGAGAAAAAATCAACCCTATCCATTTTATAATATTAGTCAAGTATCATTTACGCAATCAATTGTTTCGAACGAATCACTAATGTAGCTAGACAGGATAATGCCGTAGACAAACTAAGAAGCGCACCGTATTTAGAAATTAGAGTTAGAAGAGTGTATAAGAAAACGTCGAAAGAGAAAAATTAAACAAGTGAACGTAACGCACATAACGCACACCACCTTTGGAATATTGTTGAGAAACCATTAAAAATGTATGATATGAAACAGGATTCTTTTGTAAGCTCAAGACAAATATTTACCAATACGAATACTGTTGATTTTTGATACGTTGATAAGTTGATACGAGTAAAATGATTCGAAGCTACGATTTATGTCAACGATAACCGTCATTTACTTTGGAAAAAGATCATCTTACAATTATAGGCCATAGGCAATTATCGAAAAAGACAAAGCGACCCACATCAAATCGAGAAATACGTGATACGATATTTAACTTTAAGAGTTAACTCAAATAAACATGTTACTGTTATCTTTTGTGTATATTTTGTGTCCGTGTCAATTTATTTTATTTAATTTCTCAAGGTAAGTGATACCCTTAGGTGATACTCAAGGTAAGTGGCAGTGATAGTTCAAATGATAAGGTTATTTCGTACAAATAATCTCACTTGTACATTTTGCTCTAGAAAATAATGTTCTTATTTGGCAACAATCGCTGAGCGGTCTTGGCCTGCACCAGAGACAATGTCAAATAATCTCTGTTGCCCTCTGTAACAGTTGTTTTTTTTTACAGGTGGGGTTGTTGGCAAACTGCTCCATGAAATGCGTCATCGTTGGCTTCAACTGACTCTTATTTTTACTGGTATTATTGACTTTTGAATTCACAATGTTTTATCTGCGTAGTTTGTTTCAACAAAAACAGGGATGCTTTACTAAATACGACAAATAAAAATTGCTTTTTGCGATCTTTAAATGAATCTAAAGTAAGTTCAACCAATGAATAAGTATGCTTATGTAATTTCGAAAAATATTTGGATGCAAGGAATTAAAACACTAAAACTTTCCGTGCTTCAAAACAAAGTTCATTATCCGCAAATGGAATATTGTCAATTGGAGTAATGCCTGCCATGCAGTACTTGCTAGTCCTCGGTCAAGCATACTAACTTTAAACTAGCAAACAGTCAAAGTTAATCAGTCAATAGCCGCAGATTCATTTATATTTTCAGGTAATGCTTTTCTTTTTGCGACTCACTTTAAGAACCAGTGGAACTCCAAAACATTTTTCATACACCGTTTATGGATGAAAAACAATCGTCGTGTATGGGATCCAAAAACAATTTTCATGTTTTAATCAAATCGAAATAATTATTTATCTTGATGGTTTGTCTTTTTGACCCCTGCATATGAACTCGTGTACATCATCACTGAAACAATTATGGATCCGCATTTTAACATTTTCCTCACAGTATCGTGCAGTTGTTTTCATCAAAGTGGAGATAATGCAAAAACAAATGAAAATTCGCTCCTGTTGACTTTTTGTTGAATGTATTTTTCTGTCTGTAGTTTTTCGGGAGTGATTCAATATTGAAACGTTATTTGTTCCTCTAACGACATCCTATAATTGCAACAATCGCAAACAGTAAGGATTATGGCAACGGTGCCACAGTTGACCGTGGGTCGACCTGCTGTCACTGCTGTCACTGCTGTCAAGCTTGTGTTTGCAAATGGCGATTGTTGTTCTGCGTGCGTTCGATAGCGTTTGTGAATCGGAGGCAAACCGTATTTTTTAGACTCAGGGATAATTGTGTTTCTGTCGGTATCGTAGTGATATGAGTCAAAATCGTGGCAACGCTAGACGCTTTGTTCGTCCGGGGGGTCGTGGCGGTTGTGGCCGTCGTGGCAAGGACGGTGAAGGTGCTGATGATGCCACCGGACCACTGTTGGACAAAAACAATCCAATCATGCAGTGCTTTCGCCAGTACGCGCTAGAGCTTGATGCGAAGCACGACCGCTACGAGCGCATTGTGAAATGCAGCCGCGATATCACGATCGAAAGCAAACGCATCATTTTCCTGCTGCATACCATCGACCCAAGGTACGCCTGACTGTGGATCTCCGGAGATCTTGCGTTACTCACGCCTCTATCTCTTGCCCTTTCTTGCATTTATATTGACAGGAAAAATAATGAAGCTAAAGTTTGCGAGGAGGCGAAGAATCGTCTCGAAGCACTGTTCCGGAATCAGTTCTTCGGTATTGCCAAGGAACTGCAGGGTAAAGATGCATACCAGTACGCACGGGCTTACACCAACGGTATGCAGGAGTTTATCGAAGCGTTCACTTTCTATCAGTACTCCAGTGGACAGGATATTTCCGACTGGCAGGCGATCCAGCGACGGTTGAGCTACGAGCAACACCCCGATCCGACACGGACCGAACCATCCTTGCCCAGTGATCAGAACGAATGCGAGTCGGCACAAGAAGGCAAGAACGACGAGCAGGGTACGGCCATGGTTTGTCTTCAACCGCTGGACTTCGTACTTGGGCTTGGCGACCTGAGTGGGGAAGTTATGCGGAAGTGTATCAACGCGCTGGGGTCGGGGCAGGTCGATTCCTGCTTCATTCACTGCCGCTTCCTGCAGGATTTGTACCGGGGCTTCGTGAGCGTGTCGTCGGCGCGAAGCCGGGAATTTTCGCATAAAATGAGCACCATGCGACAGAGTTTGCTGAAGAGCGAAAAAGTATGCTACAACGTGACGGTGCGCGGCAGCGAAGCGGCCAAGTGGGGTTCGTCGGAGGATGGGTTCGCTAGTTTTTTGCATCATCAGTCTTCAAAGGACACTGAAGCGGCAGGTGGCGATGATGACGAAGGTGTGTTCTTTTAAATTCCATCGAAGTCTTGTTGCGGCGTTTGGTGACGGCAGGAATTGTTGCGACGGATACAAAAAGATTTGACCCGAATAAATCGTAGCACGTAAACAGCTGGCAGCGGAACGTTTTTACTTTCCCTTGTTTGAAGAATTTACTATCCTTAGTTCTCATGCACTCTTGCTCTTGCAAACATAAACGAATTTTGGATCTAAAGTAACTCAAGATATAAGACGGAAAAATGTACAACTCATTTCTTGGCCTTTTCCAAAAATATGTTCGTATTTAAAAGGAAGACGGGTTGTAATTGTTTAGTTGATTACATTCCTAAGTATTACGAAATACCAACTCAAACAGTTTCGTAAATTAACCACTTCAAGTTGCTGCAAAACAACGGCCGAAGCCACGGTGGCAGGTATCAAAAATCGGAAGTTTAACGGAGGATTCATCATTCAATGATTCGGCGTCAATCATTAGCTATTGCTGCTTGCCAAATTGCTCCCCAAAATTACCGCTGGCTTTTCATGCAAGACGCTTCTTGATTCCACTTGTTCCAAGCTCTCTGAAGCAAAAATGTTCGCTTGTAGAGAAATTGATTGTAGAGCCAGAGAAACGTCAATTTCACAAAATACAAATTGCTATTAAATTATTTTCTACTTCAATTCCTATTCACTGTACTCGTATCTTTGAGGTTACGGTTGTAGTTAGCACATTTATTTCGAAAAACCGTTCTGCGCGAATAGTGTTGTCTGTGTATTGAAATAGTAGGCCGTGAAATCTTAAGCTTTTCAAAATTAGATCGCACTCAGAGGTGCTCCCCTCGTTGCCCTATAGCTCCGGCGGAATCAGCATCACATCATCAAAGAATGGGTGGCTCATGGCATCTTTCGGCGACAAACGAGCCGTTGGGTCGTAACGCATCAGGTCGCAAAACAGTGCGTGCGCCTCGGCATTGCTCTGCAATTCCATGGGCAACGGGTTCGGATGCCACTTCGGGAAGCTCCGCTTGTAGTCGGCCAAATGGGAAACACCGGGCCAAATATTTTCGGTTGGCGTACCCAGTTGGCGAAAGATTTTGTACAGCTGGTCGATCTCGCTGTCGCCCGGAAAAAGTGGCCGTTTAAGGATCATTTCGGCGAAGATACAACCCAGACTCCACGTGTCCACACCAACACAGTAGAATTTGGTCCCCAGCAGAATCTCGGGCGACCGGTACCATAGTGTGACGATCTCGTGTGTGTACACCCGTATGGGAAAGTTGACCGCACGTGCTAGTCCGAAATCGGCAAGCTTTAAATGACCTTTACGATCGACCAGGAGGTTTTGGGGCTTCAGGTCGCGATGTAGAATTCGGTGCAGGTGGCAGGTGGCGATGGCGTCGAGCATCTGGTGCATATAACTTTTCACAAGCATTGGGCTGAAGCAGTTCTTGTGGCGATCGAGCATCTTCTTAAGGTCCATATCCAAGTACTCGAAGATCATGTAGATGCTAGTGTCAATTATGGCTACATCGTATAGCTCCACGATCGTATGATGTTTCAAGCCTTTCAATAACGAAATTTCACGCATCGCTGTTGATGGAACACCTTCTGTTTCGCTGTAATAGACGTTTTATGCGGACATCATTTTGAATGGTAGTTTATAACGCAATCCTTACCTGTCCAAACGGATGCGTTTGAGAGCGATGCATTTTTGCTTTGATATGTCTGTCGCTTTGTAAACCACACCGTACGTGCCTTCGCCGATCTTCTCCAGCTTGTCAAAGTTTCCTACTTTCTGCATTATTTTACTGCCACTTGTCACGTTCGTGGGCAATGTTCGCTTATCTTGGCTATTTCACACCAGCCAAAATGGCAGTTGAGAATATTTTCAATCGGTAAATAAACCAGAAAACAACCTTTTCGTTTGTTAAGTCTGTAGTTAAACTTGTTTTCATGCACCAGTTGCAGAAGCGCGCCAAAATTTGACGTTTGCAACGGTACGAAATGTGTAGCTATAATAGGGATCCTGTGTACGAGATGTGTAGCTATAAAATTTACTGGGGCGCTACATGAGGCGTAACGTTATGTTTTGGACATTACAGATTAATGCCAAACTGCTGCGCCTCTGTCAAAACGTTTACGGGTCGGCCGAGGCGTAAACCCGAGCGTAAATACTTTTTGCATACGCTTTGCTTACAAACAGAGGATAATTTATGTGTTTATTTGCTGGTATAGCAACCAAATGGAAAAACAGACAAAAATATTCAGAAATCAATTTATTCTCGTACCAAAAACACGAACGTAAACACGTTTGACATTTCGTTTTTATAGTTTTGCTGTCACACGAAGCGTAAACGATTTGACATTACTAATTAATTTTACGTTAGTTTTCACGCCTCATGTAGCACCCCAGCATACGTTTTTTCCTTTGTTCTTATTAACACCGATTGGAGGGTGGCATCATTGCACGAAAAAACCAACAGTCTGCTGTTCAGTTATGCATGTGAGTTATGTGACATTATTTCATTATTGCATTATATTATTGCATCAGCCCCTAAGATTCGGTCTCAAGCCAAACAAAGTTTAACACAGCGTCAGCATCTCTAGCCGGTGAACTTGAAACGAATCTGCGAAGCCGAGTGTAAGTGTACACGATTGTTAGTATAGAGCGTGAATATTCGACAAACCCGATTCGCGAGCAAGATGTCGATGTCGAAAAGCCAGAAAGCAACTGTGAACGGAACCGTGAACCATATTAATGGAGAAGTGCGTACCACACGTGCACAGATGCACCAACTTCGCTACAACCTGTATCCCTCAAAGGTAACAGTGGTCCTCGGCGCTCAGTGGGACGACGAGGGCAAAGGCAAGGTGGTCGATATGTTGGCCGCTGATGCGGACATTGTATGCCGTTGTCAGGTGAGTTTAGAACGGTGGTATCAAACTCATATTAGCATGTGGGCCGCAGT
>NC_071286.1:37295748-37300606 GCF_943735745.2 Anopheles bellator
CGTTCGTTAAATCCCTGGTTTTTGTTTGATTTACAGGAAATTGGATCCTTGCTGCAGGAACGCGGAGGGGAAATCAGCGTGACAACGCAGCGAATCCGGCGGTGTGGTTGGCTCGATCTTGCCCCGCTCCGATACACCTCCATGGTAAACGGTTATACTGCGGTTTGTTTGACTAAGCTAGATATTTTGGATACACTAGCAGAGATCAAGGTCGCCGTTAGGTAAGTTAGTCGGCTTAGTAACCCCAAAAGGGAAATATCATGATCAGATTGCTCACTGGGACTATGTTCAATTTTCGCTTTCAGCTACAAATTGAACGGTAAGGAGATCGACTACTTCCCCGGTTCTATCACCGATCTAGAGCAGGTGGAGGTGAACTACAAGATCATGCCCGGTTGGTTGAAATCGACCGAAAATGTGCGCGATTTTGCCGAGCTGCCGTCGCAGGCTAAGGATTACATTCGATTAATCGAGAAAGAGATGAACGTGCCAGTGAAGTGGATCGGTGTCGGCAAGGACCGAGAGTCTATTATCTGCGTACCATCTTCTTCTCCAGCCTGAGAAATGCTGAATTCTTTCTGAATATTTTTTTCTGATTTTTTTCCATTTTGTTGCTATACCAGCATATAAGAACTTAAATTATCCTCTGTTTGTAAGCAAAGCGTATGCAAAAAGTATTTACGCCTCGGCCGACCCGTAAACGTTTTGACAGAGGCGCAGCAGTTTGGCATTAATCTGTAATGTCAAAAACATTACGTTACGCCTAATGTAGCCCCCCAGTATATCTAAATTTTTCGATTCCGAATAATTCATTGAAACAAGGAACACAACATTCACGAAAACTACTGATTGCAAGAAAATTAAGAGTGATCCTGTGGGTGACCGATAATGATCAAGCGGCTAAATGAGCTCGTTAGGTGTTGCTGGTTTGTTTTTTTCTAGAGTTCAAAGATGCTGTCCTTGAGATTACAGAGACTTTGAGAGGCACGTTGAGTTTTGGGTCTTTTTGACGGCTATTTTGTTTGTTATCTGATTCTAAATCCTTTCCTTTCGCTACAACCCTAGCGAAGCCGAAGCCTGCTAAAGCACAATTCTGACGTATTTTGAATTATAAAGTGTCAATTGTTTCCCCCGAGTAATCCATGTTTTCAACTAATCCACGATGTGCCGTGTCCATATCCGGAGAGACCGATAAAAATAAAAAAATAAAAATTTTAATGAATTAGTTGGTTTTGTGATTTTAAGTACGGAACTTCGCATGGTAATCCTCGTTTTGCTTTAAATGCTAATGGTCTGCGGTAGAGCTTTACGCGTAAATGGATTGGTTAATGCCGACCTAAGCGACCACAAACAGGGGTAAAAACAAAAGCCGTAATTAACACTTTGTACGACGAACTGTGGCCACTATTTTGTCATCGTCCAGTCCAGATACGGCCTTGCGCAACTTGGCCTAGGATGAAAGATGGGCATCCGTAGTACGTGCTCGACGGGAAGTAAAAACGAATTTGGATTCCGTTCAGAGCCCGGTAGAATGTGTCTGAACCTACCGACCAACGGCATTGGTTCACTTCCTGTCGGTCACAATTATCTTTTTTGATCGAGTTGACTAACGACTACGTGGGCGGAAATCGCGGGGTGTGTGAGTTTTGGGGTATTAGAACCATCAGGGACGACCTAATTAATACAACATTATTGCCGATGGACGTGTGGTCGGAGATAAACCTGAAAATGAAAACCTGCGGGCTTGCTATGCGATGAGTTGCTACTGTTCAATGGTTAAATTAAATGGTTGGTTAAAAGGGCATTGGCCTGCAACGAAGACAACGTTAATCTGCTGTTGCTTTCGTTAAAACGTTGAAAAATTGTGTTGCATGGGTCATGAAAACGTTCTCATAGAGCGAACGGTAACGGTAACTGTCACGTAGCTGGCCTTAGTTCGAATCCCGGGATCGTTTGTTACGCTGCAGGCCATGGTTTCGATTGTCGATACCGGCGTGACAGTGGGTTGGCGCGGGATCCTTTTTTAAAAACGAAACGTTACAGAGAGCAACAAAGATTATTTGACATTGTTTCTGGTGCAGGCCGCAAGACCGCTCAGCGGCTATTGCCGAATAAGAAGAAGAAGAACGTAGGTATAAACTTTTTAGCAAACGCTTTAAATACACGAGATATTTTTATATTTTGTCAATTTGTGCAACGCAATTATATAACATTATATTCGAAAAATATAATATCTGCATATCAGGAATGTTTCGTAAGCTCATTTCTATTTACTATTTGTTAAAAAATCACTGTACACCCATTCCGAGGTGTAGTTCCAGGCACGCATCTTTCTGCACTGTTCATTGTGAACGGTGTGAGGTTAGTGGTAGGTAGACACGGTCTCTACTTTGTTGAGAACTTAAAAAAGTAAGTTAAAGGACTTCGCCGTTCTGTCACAAAATGGAAAACTTTCTCCCACGGCAAATGATGCGCCCTGCTTATACCGCTTCTTATCGCCTTCTTACCGTTGTGGGCGTTTTTGCTCTGGTTCTTTTCTAGCTCGCCGTTTCGGGTTTCTAAGATCGTATTTAAACAAGAACCAGATCGGCGTCAGGCGAACCAAGCGGGTCAGGTTCAATCTGCGCGTTGCTCTGCGGTGTGCCGAGTGGTTGGCGTGTGCGGAAGAAACTAAATAATAAAGTTTGGCCTCTTTGCTTCCGCTGTTTATGCATAAATAAATAGCCTGCAGTGGGATGTTGTTCGGGATTGTTCGTCCTACTAGTAGCGAGTCCACGGCACTAGCGCAAAATAGACTAATTTCCTTTCAATTTGCCCTCGTTCGCGATGTCCTTCGCAAGCGTTGCCGCATAAGACAGACATTCGAGTCTGAGATGCAATATCCATTAGCTTCGGATGGCACCCGATGGACCCTAACCGAACAGTCGGAACGAATCCATCTATTTGGGGTTAAATTTAAATTATTCGATTCGACATTCAACAAATCAGCTGACTGGTATACCACTGCGTAACCAGGAAGAGAAGATGAAATATTTCCAGTTTTGATTTCGCCAAAAAGTACTTATCCGGAGGAATCGGGCAGAAATGTGCTCTAGTTCTTCTATTGTGTGGCAATTGACAAAATTACTAACATCTGCTTAGGTTTTCAGCAACTCAATTGCATAGTGCCAGCTGTCTATGAACTTATAAAAACTATCAACGTCACTCCAAATGCCGGACTGCAAACAATTGTGACTGTAGCTACAATTTCATTTCCACCAATAAAGGGGTTTCCTTATTGTTTTATCAAAATGGATGATAAAAAGGTTTAACTAAACCGAAACCTCGTAATAGATGACACGAGAAACGTGGCTGTTGAGAGAGATGAATGATTGTTTTAGTCGAAGAGACAAGGGTCAAAAAAATCAAAAAGCGATTCTGACAAGCTTCTTGCAAAATGTTCATGCTGCGATTTCACGTAGCATGGTGTGAAGTGCACTGAAAAAAACTACTACTTCAAACGTTGCTCTTGGGCGCAGTTACGCGATATCACCTCTGCTGTGGCCCGCTTATTTCAGCCATGAATAACAGTATTAAAAAACATTCTTATCTTGTTGACAAACGATCATTGGCTGGGCAGATTCGAGTCCGGAACCTATTCTCTATGGGTTTTTATTTTTCTGCTTCCAGACAGCCTCCCAATAACTGAGAGTCGGCTTTCGGTCGCTTAAACAAGATAATTCTGCTTAAAGAGTGCGGATTGGCATGGAACACAAATCCAACATCGGTCTTCGTAAAACACTACGAGCGGTAGCGAAAGTTTTGGTTTTTCGTTGAGTTTGCCCAACGTTTCCTAATAGCTTTACGACTACGTTACATGGATCGGCACCTCCAGTCCAGGCAAGAAATCAAGAAGCCCAACTATCTGTTTAATCGGTTCCATATTGAAATTAGTTCCCTCGGTTTTCGGACAACCGGAAAATTACTTCCCGTTCGTTCTTTTGCCGCTTTCACCGACCGATGACGCACGGACTGCTCCAGGCGGAAGAAGTTTCAACGAGAAATGGAAATGGAGCTAATTTACGCCGTGCTTTTCTTCTTGCCATGGATCCGTGGTGTGCAATTGTTTGGCGAGTGCCATTTCGCGCGAGCTTCCCGTTTTACGGAGTCACAAGTCTTCAACCAGTTGTTTGATGGCGCCATTCTACGCTATTTTTCTTTCATCTAGCCTAACACAACAGTTCAGGTGTGGGAAACGCGGTCGCTATTAGCCGTTTCATCTTACCAAATCCCTCCCTCTTGCATAGGATTACGCAGGGCACACGGTGCTTACATAATAAGAACAACCACGGCAGAGCAGTAAGAAACGACACGACGCGTTGGATTTGTGCTGCAAGATACCGTACACAAAAAGCAGTTGTTAACAACGATACCTGCGCCGTATGGGGTTGACACGCTTTGCGAGGGTCCGAATACAGCACGATGGTCACTTGACCAGCGGGACCGGATTCGGAGCGGAGGACAAACAGACTTTTTATCTTTTTCGCATTCGAAATGAGCTGCCGCGCAGGAACGAGGGTCTGTGACACTGGGCAGGTGCACTCGACATGGATGGATGCAAAAACAGATCACCGTTTTTCAAATTCAAACAAGGAATGCAGTGCAGCTCGAAGACAATTATGCAACATGGAATGAGCTTTGGGTTCTTTTTATCAAAAGTTTATTCATTTGAATTGAAATGACTTGTATTTCGAATCACCAAAGCTGCGGCATTGTTTCGTGAACTTCGGTTTTCCTTTTCCTTTTCCTTTTCCTTTTCCTTTTCCTTTTCCTTTTCCTTTTCCTTTTCCTTTTCCTTTTCCTTTTCCTTTTCCTTTTC
>NC_071286.1:37300706-37327440 GCF_943735745.2 Anopheles bellator
TTTTCCTTTTCCTTTTCCTTTTCCTTTTCCTTTTCCTTTTCCTTTTCTTTTTCCTTTTTCCTTTTTCTTTTCCTTTTCCTTTTCCTTTTCTTTTTTCTTTTCATTTTTCTACTCCTTTTCCTTTTCTTTTTTCTTTTCATTTTTCTACTCCTTTTCCTTTTCCTTTTCCTTCAAATGTTCTAATGTCTGTAGGAACGCGTAGAAATAAAAAGGTGTAATAAATTGGTGTTCCTCATACTATTTCACGGACACACGGGTAGCGTGTTTGTGGCAAACGAACAACCGCGAGCAACGAGAATGCGTATCAAATGCGTAGCTGGCGACAAAAAACGATTCAACTAAAATTAGTTAATTACTTTTCAAGAGGACAACCCCGCAGTCTGACGAATGCCCCGAAGCGTTTTTCTGTGGCAGCATTCACGAATTGGGTTACTTTAATTTGGTGTCGTTTTTCTTTCACCGTCCACAGGCAATTGGGGTTGCCTCAGGGCCGAGCTTCGTTGGATGAATCATGGCGCGTTCTCGCGGTTTCGTACGGTGGTCCTCGCGTGTCCCGCGAGTATCTATTTGAAATGACACAAATTTCAGTGTGGCTACGGGGCTATTAAAACTTTCAAAAAGGGCAATACGCGGCTCGGTGGCCACAAGCTTCTTCACGCGCGGATTCGCCATGGATCTCCATGTCCTGTCATGTCATGCAGCCACGGTGAGCAGCAAGCTGGGCCGCGTTTGAGTTTTTCGTGCCTGACACTATCCCACCGCATGGCATCGTAACCTGGGAAATGGAATGAGTGAAAAATTGCGTAATTAGTTTCAGTACATCATGGGCGACCCTTTTTTGCGCATCCATGCACTTATACGCTTCTAGCGGTCGATGTGTTGTACCCGGTGCGATGGTCCATTTTCTTTGCTGGTTTATTACAAACTCCGGTGCAATGTGACCGATGATAGTTTCATTCAATTAGCGGACATACTGGTGGCTAAAAGCACTCAGCTCTTGCGTGTTGCAGACAATTGGCCTTCGAGGTGTGAGTCAACGTTAAGCTGGAGTTTTGCAAATGTCATCATTGTGCGGTGGTGAAACCTGGTACATCACCGTAGTTGATTAATCTTTCAAGTGACCATCGACAAAAATGGTTTATTATTGCTCAAACCTAATTAAACTGAGTTTCTTGTTAAAAGCGAAAGCGAACATTTGCAATTGTGGTTAAATGATAGTAGCGTCAGAAAATTAAGCTAGCAACAAATATTTGTTGTTGTTGAACCTTCACTTGACGTGGTAATTCTTCGAGAAGCTGACGAATGATTAATTACACGTTTGAATGCGATTGTCTTCGTCATCGCACACGTCATTGTTGTTGCCACTGAGTTAAAGATACATTGTGCGATTAAGCGACATTCGTTTGTGCATAAGTGGTATAAACCTCAGTTTCTGTGAATGTATTTACTTTAAGGGAAGCTCGCGACTCCGACGTACCGACTCTGAAAGAGTCAGTGACCCTGGTTAATGCGGAAAAGGACCAAACAATCGAGCTCGGATGTTGGATTATGTGAAGATATGTCTTCTTAATGATATGTTTCTAGTTTAGCCCACAATCGAAGCGGTACATTCCAAACGTCCTAAAATAGACATTTTTTATAAAATTAGTACCTTTTTTCTATAATCCTATTTACATTGACCCAAACAAATCAAACGAACCAACGTTCACTAGGGATAGCTCTATTGATGATCATGCTGTCGTAAGCGTACTTTTAACTACCATTATGACGAATTATGTTAGTTTGCATTATCATCAATCGGCCGATCATTCAATATGTTTGATTCGATTTGTGGTGCGTATGGCATGTCAGTTTCGCTATGTTGTGTGTTTTGCAACACTTTGTAGTAACAACTTTCTACTATAAAACTGCATGCTTTTGAAAATAAGTACAGAAATAAATGAATATATAAATAAATACGAACGAATACGAATACGAAAAGACGAACAAAAACCGGGCTAAATGTTTCCTAAAGTAACTCCAAAGCTAAGCTCCATTATTGTGTTCGTAACGAACGCCTTTTCGTTTTGGATCTTTAACCCCATTTCATATTGGCAAAATATGTTCGGTTAGGTTGTGCTAGAAAGGTTCATACATGAATAAAAACCGGGTACAGCTCAACTTTAAAACTAAAATCAATGTCAATATCGAGCGGAACAATGAATCACACAATTTTTGTTAGAGGGTTGCGCACGCAAGTTGTGGCCTATTTTTAAACCAAACGGTTTGGTGGCTTCCTAAAGAAACAGGGCGATGGTGGGCACTGCAAGGACAGCTTTTGAATGGCATTGTGTACAAACTACCCCAGCAATGTGTACGAAGCCACCTCTTTTCGTTCCCGAGAGAAGGGTGGCCCTAACCTTGGTCCCTGACCGCGAGGGCCAGAAGTTAAGTTTTAACGTCATCATTCATCAACCCTTATGAAGCTGCGGGGCTCAAATCAGAGACTCAGAGACAGAAGAAAGCAACGATGGTCGGAAGCAGCAACGAAGGCGCAGAATCGGGCCGTTCCAATGTGTGCGCAGGGCCACCGGTGGCCGCTCCGTTCGTCGCACGGCGTGGCGGAACGAGGTTTGCTTTTATCCTAATTACTAAATAAAATGCAAATTAACTATGAGGGTAATTCGTGTACTGGTGTACTGGTTCCGTTTCCGTCCACTGTGGCGTGGCGTTCACGATAGTTTCAGGCTCTGTTCTCGCCACCATTCGCCAGGGAGGGAGCGGAGGGCCGGAAGCTAATGCGAAGTGACAGTGCGACGAGCGGCAAGCGAGTTCCGGGCGAAGCGAAGGGCCATCCTCGCGGATTGCGAATGGCAACACTGTAGCGCGCCCGGGCTTGGGTGGTACCATCCGTGGAGGAACGCCACGTGCGTCCACCGACCGAGCCGGGAAGGTGTCTGGTAGAACACGCCGTCGTTCGCCGACCCACTGGCTGGCTGGCTGGCGTTGCCATGACTTCTAACGATGCCACAGAGTGGCGCTGTGGGATTAGGTGGCGGTTGTTGCATGCCGTGGGGCGGTGCCAGGGATTTGTGGCAAGGGGTTTCGCTCGGTTTGTCATCGCGGGCCGGGAGGCGAAGTGGACACCGTTTCGGCCAGCCGGGCGGCCAGGGGGATTTTAGCACCCAACGTGTGTGATGGCTGTTGATGATGAGTAAAGTATGAATAATTAAATTAATTAAGTTTCATGCGTGCGGAAGAGGCGGGTGCTACGCCACTAGCAGGCCCACGGCAGTGTACGATTTGCTAAGGCCATGAAAAATGAATGGAAGCAACTTAAAAGCTGCTCCCATTACGGTGGTATGTTCTTGTGGTTTTCAGGTTCGTGCCGGCACGATCACGGAGGGACCTATCGCCGGAACACTTGACTGGGACTATCGATACGGTCTTAATTCGTTTTCCCAGTCACCGACGGTCCGTTCCGACACCGACCGACGTTGGACGTTTACAAGTAAAACAATCGCATTAAATTGATTAAGCACACTTCTTTTATTATCTACCTCAGAGTTAGCCCCTTCTGAGGCCATAGGCGATGGCGGCGATAGACATCTGCAATTGCATCTCGGAGACGGCAGTCTAAGTTAGTCGTGCTCTTCGAATTCTGCTGGACTCGAAGTGAACCTGAGTCCAGCACATTGACTCTATCGCTGGTAGGGGAAACCAATTGTTAGAGCAGTTAGGCACAGCGAGTCTCGGAACTTTTGGAACTCATCCGGTGTTCCGTGATACAGGGCTTTTCCGAGCTGGTTCGTCTTCGTCATTATCACGGCATAAGCAGCCCTAAGCCGCACCGCTAATAGCTCCAATTCTTTTAGCCCGAAATAAATAATATCAAAATACACATTTGACCTTTTCGGAGTGACTGATAAATACGGTATCGCCAAATCATGTGAAGACCAGTTCCGTACGTGTGACGGTGGTGACCTTCAGCTCGGTCTCACTAAACGGTCTTTAACTACCGCTCAAGGATATACTACTGTACACAAGACTCGTTTCCGCCACAAACGCATTCCGTATGGATGACGTCGTAAAGTCCTGAAATATGTACGTCCATCATTGTCCATCCAGCTACAGCCACACCGCACACCACTGAACATCCGCGGTAGTTGGCGTTCGGCAGGAACCGAGCGAAGTGTCCAGGGTACAACGTTTCGGCAGGAGGAACCCCGCTCTTCCGGCACATACAAGGCAATCGGGCTACGCGACGGAGTCGTTCCACAGCCTAATCCTCTCGGAAATGTTTCGTTCCTAGCTGTTTTTTTTGGGCATGTTGTTTTGCTCCGATGAATGGGGGAAACTAAACTGGTCTCTTTAAGAGGGCTTTTCGGTGGCCGATGTGACGCGTAGTCGTCACAGTTGGTCGCCGGTAGGCTCATGTCGCGGTGTTACTGAAGTGTTGTTCCGTCGGTGCGATTGATCAACCTGGGTCGCCATTAACCTGGGCTGGGAGCCA
Organism: Anopheles bellator; assembly: GCF_943735745.2. Classification (NCBI taxonomy): domain Eukaryota; kingdom Metazoa; phylum Arthropoda; class Insecta; order Diptera; family Culicidae; genus Anopheles; species Anopheles bellator. The sequence goes on from NC_071286.1 coordinate 37,305,199, forward strand.
ACTTTACTCTCTAATCGATCTCGAATCCCACAAGATGGCCAAGTGTATTTTCGCTTTCGCTAGTTTCGGGGCTCTGAAGGACAAGGTTCAACCGAACGCGAGGAGCCAACCCTCGGTCCCGACGGTGCGCATTAGCGGTAATCGTTGTAAGGAGACTTTAACTTTTACCGCCAACCTGGGACTCCTTATCCGACTCCAAAGCGTAGCAATACGAATTTTCCCGAAAGGATTACATTCTCGTGTGTTAGTTGGCGATCGAGATTCGAAGCGGAGTGTGAAGAATGAATGAAGGTTTGGTTGGTTTTGGGGGCTAGCGAAACAATGGGCGAGGTACGTGCCGGCCAGAAATTGCACGGTATGTCTAATAACGCTTAACGAAATTCGAAACTCAACGTTGGCAGGCTTTGGTTTTGGTTGACCCAAAAAGCGGACCTTGTAGCTGGTTCCTTGGCAATAAGAAATGTAGCGATGTTATCCAATAGACGCGCACAGCTTGACATGATTGCAATCCTTCCGTGAGCGAACGTTGATGTTCAACTCCGAACCGACCTGGATCGAATGCAAATGGGCGCCGACTATCAACAAAGTTCCCGGAGTGCGGTCGAGCACCCGTGGAACGGGTGAGCCCCGGCAAGTAAGCAGTAGCTGGTGCTTACCGACACGAAGCGTGATGCCTAGAATGCTGAAGGTCTCCGATGTGTTCGCTCGTGTCGATGAGTAACCACGGAATGGGCACTCGCATGGGATGCCTCCAGTCTGGGGCCTGGGGAAACATCGCAATCATCATACATGCAATCATACTGTCAACAGTACTAGGATTTGGGATGATTTAAATTCAAATCCACAAATCTTCAAATAATTTCATTTGAAATGGCCAATGTTCTACAGTGACACCGAAACAGGCACGGGTCAGTTCGATATTCGGGCTTATTTCTCCGGACATCTGGTAATGAGAATATGGCGGGCATAAGGTGCCCGCCATGCTCTATAGTCTAGGGCAGTTTTTCATTAAATTTGTCCAGTGTTTGATTAGGTACATAATTAATCCTTAGGTACACTTATTGTTGTACATTGTCTTAGGCACGAAGAAGTGATTTTGCTCTGTGGCCGTCGCAATGCTCCAAAACTAACTTCCAGTCAATACAAATCAGACTGAATATATTTCTCTAAAGAATCCTTTATTTACACTGGAGAACACCAACGACCCTTGTCCTAAACCTTGCTGGCGTGCAAAGGCTCAATAAATGCAATAATTCTATTCACCCAACAATTCGAGAGCTAATTATTTCAAAGTTAACTAGTTGTTGAATGTTGTTAGTTATTAGTTGTAAGTAGGATACGATGACTCAATGCCACGTGGCGTAACAAATAATTTAAATATCTGTACTCTTTTGTAATCAAGCATTTATGTCCAATAATGTTTCCATTAAAAAATTAAGAAATGGTTTTGGGCGCTGACACTCATAGTAGAAGCTAAGGCTAAGCTAAAGCGCATTTCTCCATTTGGCCCGGCTGGGAATCACGGGAAGCACACCCGATTGCAAGATCTGTTAACTACTATCTGTCGGCTGCGCGATCGTTTTCGCAGCAATCAGGATGGGGCAACCCAGAGAGATGGGGCCACTCACGAGGGACACCCGCGTTTCGGAAGCTGGGGAGATGACCGAATCCTAGCCGAACAGCCGGAGCGCTGCCGGAGCGTGAGAGCTCGAAGGAAGAACGCGAAGGACGACCGCAGTTCGCTCTCTCTCGGGGCCGGCTCGCTGAAGGAACCGAGCCGAAAGAGGGTGCCGGTTCCGGACACGGCCAACAAAACGCTTCCTAGCGGGCCGTTTCTGGTCAGTTTGCGCAATTCGCTCGTGCGGTACACGTTCTGCTACGGTTTTCGTGACACCGGAACAAGGACCCAGGCAGTCGGTGCAGTCGGTGTGTTTCGCTTTCGCGTGGCGTGACGTTCGGTCCTGATCGGTCGACGGTTTATCTGCGTGCGTTACGGATGAACGTGCTGCGTGCAGCGGCGGATGTTTGTGTGGTGCATTGTGGCTGAGGGAGGGAACGCGAGTCGAGGAAGCGCGTGGCCGTTCCGTTTCGTGCGTGCGTGATGTTCGTGTGGTGCGTTCGTGTTTGTCGTTCCTTCGTCCACGGGTACGTGGCTCCGGTGGTGCCCCCAAAAAACAAACACTAACGAGGAGCTAATCGAATGTCCGTCGATGGAGTCCCCGGCTACCCCGCTTTCGGCACCGTGATCGTTCAGCAGTCCGTTCCGGGTGAGTGAGAGAGACGGTGGACGCTGTGCTGTGGAAGAGTAACTCAGTGCGTGGCCGTGTGCGTGGAGTTTCAACAGATTACCTTACCAACAGAGAATCGTGGCCTAAAGCGCCAGTCGAGCTCCCTTTTCGCTGGGGCCTAACGAATAGCGGCCTAAACGGGCATCGTCACCTTGATCGTGCTGGTCCAGTTTTCAGTTTGTGAGTGTGTGTATGTGTGAGAGAGAGAGTGTATGTGTGCGTGGGGATGATAAGCTGTCTGGTGGCTGCTTGCCAAAGGGAACCGATTACCGGGAACAGTTCACGTAACGCGTAACGCTCTGGAGCTTGTTCTTCGATCGCCATTATGGTGCAGGACTAGTCGGTGGACTGGCTGGCTGCCGTTGTACGGCCACGGAGTTTGGTGAAGGATTTTTGCTGACCTGCTTCCAAGTTTCGACCGGCGATCGATCGCCCGGGCACGAGGGTAAGTAACAGGGACCCAGGAACCGTAGCGAACGGTTTCCGGAGATGCCAGCTGAGTTGGTTGTTGGGTGCGGTGCATCTTCCGGGCCACTTTCAGCCGCGCTTTTGTTTCTGCAACTCCTTGTCCGCCGGGTGGGTGCGCCATTTTGCTGCCACCACCAACTCTCTCTCTCTTTCTTCCTTGGCGTCACGACAACAGCGGGCGCCAAAAACGTGCGGGCTCCGTGTTTGTGCAGCACTTCAGAGTCGAAAGATGGTGTCGCTTCGGTAAAGTTTCTTCGGCCGGACGATCAAGCTAAATTCATCAACGATACTTTGTATTTTAGTTTGTGTCTAGCCACCGCCGCTGCTGGTGCCGGCACGCCAGCTCCGCATTCGGTAGCTGATTCGAACCTTGATGATTCCACCTTCAACCTCAGCCAACGAAAGGGGGCCGGTTCGGACGGTAGTCGCAATTCGCTTTGGTCTGAAAAACGGAACCCTTAATTGTTGTCTGTATCACTTTAGTCGAAAGTTTTGTCGGAGCCGACGATCAAATAAACGACCGCCGTTCGACTACAATGTTAAGTCACACTGCAAACAGTGCAGCAGTGCATTGGAAACGCCTTTTTCTTGTCCTGAGTGCTTGAGAATTGGGATGCGATGCTTTTCAGGGGTGTGGCCAGATAATAGTTACATTTATTGTTATTCTGTCGTTGAAAGCTACTCTCAAAATGGAGATAGGCGGTTAATCAATCGATTTGTTCTTTCGAACACGCCCGAGCAGCTGTCGACTAGGATTCAAAAATCGATACAAACGAAACGATAAGTTTGATGTTAAGCGTTTAGTGGTGAACAGGAATCGTGTTCTCGCCCAAGTTCGCATCAAGCTACGTCAGTGACTTTACTTGTTTCAAGTTCAATAAAATTAAACTCAAATTGGACTATTGGAACTTTGCAAATCAAATCCGATATGATGAACCTGACGAACTCCAGAGTCTGCAGCACGTTGCAACTACAAACCAACCGTTTGCTGGCATCCTTTCGCCTCAACTACAACTCGACCGCGGGAGTTAGATGCCGACAATGTCCCCAATGTATGATGAATCCGTTTTGTTTGTGAATTCACCATCGCATTGTATCTATCGGTTCCGGTCGTTTTGGTTTTCTTCATTCACCAAACTATTGGGTGCCCGAAATTGTGTAGTTTGAAATTTTTCAAACTTTCTCAATTCAAAACCTGGACGGTGGATGGACGAATGGTCGCGCTAGGTTAGGGTGAAAAACCCGCTAAAAGAACACGGTAACGCAAAGTGACGTTTGTCTATCGCATAGATTCGAGAAGCTAGCCATAAAGTACCATCGAATGCGACAAGGTGGCTCCCTTGAGGTACTTTTCGGTTCTTCGTCACACTTCGAAACATCTCGGCTTAGCCGGGAAGCGCTTTCACCTCATGCACGTGGTCACGTGTCCTTCACACCGCCAGAGTGCTTCTGCCCCGTCCCGACAGAGTACCGGTCGGCTAACGCGTGACGATCGTGACGAGCTGGATATTTGCCTTAATGTCGACGTTCGTCGTTCCGCTATCTGGCTGAAGTGGGTAAACGGGTCCGGTTTTGCATGGTTTTCAGCCCCGGGAAACACTGCCAGCTTGCATCTCGTCCATGGTCCGGTGCGCTTTTTATGGCGACCACCAAGTCACCTGTGGCACTGTGGTGCCCGTCCGGGACACACATCGTTTGGAAGAGAATCTCATTTTTTGTGGCCCCCGGTAAGCTGGAACTGGACTGGAATATTTCCGAATGCCGCCTCTGCTGTGTTTGATTATTTACCCAGACACCTCCGAGCGACGTCCATCGACGTCCATGTCCATCGGATCGGGCCGAAGTACACGCCATCATCAACTTTGAACGGGCCGCCAACGGGCACCGGGTGTCTCGGTGGGGTTCACCTAACAACGCACCATTTCGTCCACCGACAGCAAGGAGCTACCGGCACAACAAAGACGCAATCAGTCAGCTTCACACTGTCCAGCCCTTGGCAACGGCCAAAGGCACCAGGCGCCTCCATTGACCGAAAACACGTGTCCGCAGACTTCTCAGGGTGTGAAGTGCAAACATTACTGCATCCACCGGTCTTTGGGAGGGTTTATTTTTCGTTTTGGGATGGCACATTACATGCTTCGGATGCTTGCTGTTAACCGTATCTGTCTATCGGTTACGACATGACGACGAGGCAGTTCGCCTAGAATGTTAGGCTAAGCAAATTTGTGCAGAGCCGCTGATGGGTTGGGAACGTTTCCGACTGCAAGTAAAGGCTGGGCTTCGGATTGATTCGATGCGCACTTTTAGTTCGGGCTGATTCAAAGGGTAATTTAATTTGCCCACTGCTCAGGAAGAGAGTCATAATTGGTTGGAGTTAAAAAATATGTTTTAGCTATACGTGAAACACTTTATAGAGAACGATCAGTAAATAAAACAAGCGATAAACGGAATTGAAGTTTGGTTCCTAACTTTGAAGGGCTTTTTTGCCTAATCAATTTAATGCCAATTGCATCACTGACTCCCGGAGCGAGGGCTCCTTTGTTGTTTGGAAACGATAATACTTTGTTCAATGAACTTTTATGCTACGCTGTGCTCAATTATCGCTTCCGATCACGGTGGCATGATGATGGAAAGTGTTGTTAAACCTGACGTAACGTACACTTGGCATCGAAAGTATTGAGGCCAGGGAAGCGCTGAAAATCAAGCACTTGAACTGCTCAGTGGAAGGTAACTAATGATACAGACATAAGAAAAACTTCGGTTAATAGTTTTGGCGAAACAAGTTTGCCATATTTGATGTGAATTTGCTTTTACTCGGTGATCTTTTGTTCTTTACATGCAACAGAACCACACACTTTCTTGTGCTTTTTCTTTGTGCTCATAAAATATTATTTTTTGAAATATGGAGTGTCAGAGAGTGTTATAAACTTCTTCTCAAATAGGAGTCCCGACTTATAAGCAGTACACAGATGCTTGTGGAAGACGAAAGCAAAACTGATTGGCAGCCATGAAATTTTAATACCCCAATTTTATTATTTTATTTATTTTCAATTCACAGTAAACCTACCAACAGTATCGGCACAATAACCAATAGCACTAGAACACGGCCTTTATCTCGTAGAGGATAAGTAGAATTTCCATATGCCACCAGGTGGGCTTCTAGTTCGTTACATGTGGGCATCAGTCTGCCCTCAAACTTTCGACCGCCGGTTCAACTGTTTGCGGTTAGAACAGCACGATTGGCATAATGTTTGATTGTGAAACATAAACTTCCAAACAGAATAATGAGCGCACGTCGATGGCAGCGATGATGACGTTAATGATTGGCTGACTGCTATTGGAAGTTAACTACAATCGTGTGGTGAGTGTTACCCACAACCAATGTGGCACTATGTTTCGTCCTTCATCCACAGAGTCCATCGAGTGTATCTGTTGTCTAATTACATCGTATTTTTGTGTTTCGTAAAACCACTTGAAGTAACCTTGGTATGTGGGTGTGCCACTCCTTGGCCCAATTTTTCATCGATTGCTATCCGATCAAATTCCGTCATCACTGCGCGAGCGTCGTCGCTCTTTTCTAAATTGATTTCCACTTCAAATCATTTGATTTATTTGACAGCTTTCCCCCGGGAGGGTGGCACAGGAGGACTCGGGAGTCTCCCACGTCTACGGTGTGGCCGCATCAGATGATAATTTCGGTCCCGGTGGCCCGATGTGTTGGGATGCTGTAGGTGTTGTTGGTTTTCCACCTTCCCGTGTCGGATGAGCCCCGAGGCCAATCAATCAACAATCCATCGGAATCATGGAGCATGCAGTGGAATTTGTCATGTTTTCCTATCTCGTTTCACTCGGGAAAAGGACCGTGAGGCACCCCCTGAGGATCCGTGAGGCGATGTTGCTGCAATCGTGCGTATAGTTGACAACCCCAAGTGTCGGCTCACCAAACGCGTTTTCCTTGTATTTTTTCGCAGCATCTACGCTGGGGCAGCACAACAACGAACCGAATATTAGCGGGTGGTGCGTGTGCTGGGGCGCAAAAAACATTTGTTATGCAGAGCATAACGGGCCGGCCGGGTGACAGTGTTGACAAATAGGCCGTGCAAACCGCGGAAACGATCCATCGGGTTGAACAGGTGTTTCAGGTTTCGAGGGAATCTCCACCGGTTTTGGGGGGGCCCATTTTTTCCAGCCTTTTCCGTTTGCCTTCGTCCCACAGCGTGCTCCATTTGGATAGATGGGATTGATGCATCAGGCAAACATGTGTGCAAAAGCTGCCGCTGTTTGTCGCTTTCTATCATGATTAAATTTCAAACATGGTGCTGTTGCGTGCGCGTCGCACGAATCCGAATTCGATAAGCGGTCGAGTGGTGAATGTCGAATATTGAGTGTGTTTTCTGAACTTTTTTTCATAGCCGGAAAAATGATTTTTTAATTCTGGTATTGGGCTTTTTTTCTGTTTTTGGTAAACAACACGTCCAGATAGGCAGACAATAGTAATTGAACCGACAGACGTGAGCTTGCTAGGTGCATTTTGGTGATACTCTCAGCACACTGCATCGTCGTCGTCCATTTCAAAGGTTGAAAATTTCGTGAAAATATTTAGTAAACACCTTAAAAACCCTAGGACTGTGAAATGGTAATGGGTTTGAAAGAACCGACTTCAATGAATGATAATAGACAATAAGCAGCATGATTTTAACAGACGTGATTCTCGTGACATACTTTGAGATTTGAGATCATTTCAAAACGAAAGGAATGAAATGATAGATTGACATGCAACCCATCAGACGGCCATAGGCAGTGCTCTAATTACTGTTTGAAATAATTTTGAAAATGCTTTGTTGGGAAATGAGTTGCCAAAGAGCGTAGGTGCCGGATGGTTGGGTGCCACACCAATTTATTCAAAACGCAGCCAAAATCCCAACCTCAAACGACTTAGACAATGAATTTACCCCACATAAAGAAACTTAATGTAAGACATGTTAGCATCTTAAAAAGACAGCAATAATAAAATAGGTTATTTCGATTATGGAAATATTAGCTTGTTTATCCTATTGCTTGTTATTATTGTTGTGATATTAATGACCACTAGTGTTTGTTAAACAGGTATACTTCTTTCCATTTTTTCTCATCAAAAGCGCATCAACATTAATGCAGTAACGAATTTATTACTAACAAAAGTGTCGGATAAACAGATACAACTGTTGCATATCGCGATGAAGACACTATCAGAGCTAAACGGTTTCGACAACCTACTAACAATTTTAGTGATTCAATTACTGTCCCCAAATTGATCAGCAACGATTTCTCGGCGTACTTTCGTTCATCATCTCATGGCATAACATTCTCAGAATCGCCCCCAAAAAGATCTGCAGGTCAGGTATCATTTGATACTGCCTCGGTGGCCGTGTCTGCAGCCCTCCAGTAGGGGAAGCATCTCTTTTTCCGGGACCTCTTCAAGGTGGTCCGTTGACCCGTTTCGTAAACGGAACCATTTCTCGGACTGCGAAATGTATAAGCCCTGGGGAGAGCAAAGATTAACCGTCCACAGACGGGACATGGTGTGTTTAATTTATAATGAGACGCTCATCGAATCCTTTCGCTGCTGCTGACACCAGGCCATTTGCCGTTATCTGATGTGTGGCCGGTGTCATTTTTGAACTCCCGTTTGCTCACCCTGCTTCAGAATTCATTTTATCATGTCCTGCGTTGTTTCAACATCGCATATCGCAATCTGGCAGTGATCGTATGGCCGGGAGTAAATAATATGGAACGTGTCCATTTTCTTCCCCACGGCCTGGCCTCACTAAATGCTGCCTCTGGGGACGGTCAAATGAAGGCGGAGGTTAACAAAATGTTTGTTTGCAATAAAATGAAAGACTTAACTTTTCCGTGACGTTCCACGTGGGTTGAGTGGCCACCGGTTTGGTGTCTAGTGCTAGATGGGATCCAGACCTGGTTGCTGGCCGGTTGCGACCCGAGGCCCACACAGCCGTAGAAGTAGAAGATGCACAATGCAGCCTAATTTGTGGTAACCTCGGCATGAAGTGACAAAACGACGGGCAGGCGATTTAGGTGTCGCATCGGGATGGCTCGCAATGGAAGAGCCGGCATTAAGAGAGCACCCAGCCACCGCCTTCAGCTGAAACAAGGATCTACCTGAAACCGAAACCCACCGCAGCATAGCCATCGTGCTAGAGAAAAATGGTGGCCGGAGAGCCACCGAACCGAATCCCCGAATCCGAGATTTATGGCTTGTGATACTAAATTATGCATAATTTTTATGTGCCCTCGCCGACCGGCTCGGACCTGGGGCTCGCCTCGGGTCGCTTCGGAGCGGCTCTAGGCTCGGCCCCTCTTGGCTGGTTGTGTCTCATAAAATATTAAAGCCTAATTGAGTGAGCGTGTGTGGGGAGGTCCTGCATGGGATGCTTGGGGTTTTTATTTCATCTGCAAGTCCACGGGCACGGGTGCCTTCCTGGGAAAGTTTTTCTTATGAAAGCTATTAAATGAAATTTGGTTTCCGTTGTTTTTCAATGGTTGTTTCTTTTTCAGGCCTGGCAAAAAGTAAAGGACAAGCATTGCTGGCATGTTACGGTGCGCCCGGAGCTACACGAACCTGGTCTTGTTTACTGATTTTGCTTCTCTTTCTCTCTCTCTCTCTCTCTCTCGTTTCACGTTGTTGCTGCATCGCTAATAGGACGCTAAGTGATGGCTGATAAAGATAAATGTCTCTTCATAAATGCAATAATCGTACTCCTGACTGCTCACATTTGCGGTAGGTATAAAACCGGCGACACAAGTTCACAAAAACAAACAAAGGCGCTCCGCGGTCAGTGGGATGTGAATGCAGCATAAATATGGTGGGTTGGCTTTCGGTGGGTTTGTCCACCATCTGCTGAGTCGTCGTTTCGATTGCACGACATTCTGGAGTAGCACGCTCCGGTGACCATCGACACGCTAACGCGGCATGAAAAGTGTAGCACGTTGCGCTGGTCGGTATTTATTAGTTACAGTGCGAAACGAGACACCCCTTGGGGGTTGATATGACAATTTCCCGTTTTTTCCAGAGGGCTTTTGAGCGACAGCGATGATGATGATGCTTCCGGCTCGCTACCAACGTTTACCGTTGCCGTTGCGGAATATATTTCCTTTTACGAGGCTGAGTGGGTGATTGGGCTATGGTTTTACAGGCGCCCGAGAGGAACACAAACGCAACAGCGTTCGGATGGGTCGAGTATTACGGTTTTATTATGCCTCGTGTAGAGCATCCTCGGTATCAGCTGTCATTGTGTGGACTGTTTGGAAAGTGTTGTAATAAACAGAAAAAAAACAATTCTTTCATGCTTGTAAAACATCCGACCGTTCGGTATTTATGACGGCGTTTTTGTGCCTCTCCGGTGATAAACCGTACCGGTTTTTGTGGCCTACATAAACACGGCTTGATGCGTGGCGCGCCTCATTTTGTGCATTGGGTGTAACAAAAGTTAAAAGCACAAAACGAGATTAACTACACGTCGATTGTTGTTTGATAAGCTTGGAATGGCGCGTGAAAAGCCATACATTTAAATAGAGAAACAATGGCTGCTTTCACGCGTCCACGCTGTGTTTGTGTGTCTGGGAAACAAAGACTGTGCTATGGATGTCTGTTAAAAGTTGCACCGGATCGGTGCTTCAATTAAACGAATTTATGGTATTTAACTAGTGTTAAATTGGTTTGTCATTCACGCACAAATAAAAAAAAAGTTAACGGAACCGAACAAAAGCATAAGCATAACAATTCATCACCTTTCCAGTCGTCCATTCGGTTTACGAACTTACTAAATCAAATTTCTCACCAAGGTCAATCTAATACCTACGAAGCATTAAACTATTGGGCCATCGAGTGCCATCGCAACTCGCGAAAGTTGAGCATTCGTGAATCGCAAACCAATCCCAGTAGATGAAGAGATTTACTGGTTTGTCTATTATGCTTTGAATAAAGATTTTCGACAATAGTTTTACCCATTTTGATTGCATAACGTCTACTTCATCCAAATATCATTATATTTTATGCTTGTTAAAGCTCTTCGCAATTAGCTGTTAGTAAAATACTTCGATGGAAATATGCGTTATTCTTCCAAAATGTATCCTAATTTTGCCATACAGATCTGATGGATCATTAAATGGACCTTGAAGGGCAGGCCAGACGTGTAGTTAACAATGTTCATGTCAATTGGAACGTATATGAAATTTGTTTCGCTTTATAGATGCCACAATGTCGAATCCACGGACTGGGCCAACAGGCCTGGCACGTCCGTAATTGTGCCGTCACGAGTGAAACTGGATCTTTTTCCAACTATTTTGGCCGCTAATCCTTTGCTAAGGCCCGGACTTTTACATATTCATTGAACATTACTTACTGGCCAGCAAACTTCGTCCGCCCCGGGTGTCCGGTCCCAGAGAGCATTTGCATGAAGCAACAATTCTCTGTCTCTGTCACTGCTGAAGCTTCGGCAGGGCAAAGTTAATCCACGAACCGAGCTGGTTCAAGCCCCACAAATGGTTATCAACAAATTAAAACCCACAAAACCCACCCGGTGGCCCGTCCGTGAACCGGGCCCCAAAAAGGCCGAATGGCGAATGGCGAACATCTGAGCAGTTTATGGTGTGCCGCTTGGGAGAAAAGTCATTATTCAGGCAAGCCACGGCCACGCCGTCGCCGGAAAACAGCAAATTAATTCTCTATTTATTTTAGCTCCCACCGAACCCATTCCGAGGCGAAGTTCCGGTGCCGAATTTCGGGTGGCGCATTTCACTGGCCCGTGGTGCAGGATCCGGCGACGAGCGGCGTCGACCGGCGTAGAGGGCGCATGGCACTTTCCGCATACAAGCATAGTGCCTTCGAGCATTTGCATAAGGAATTCGTGTGTTTAGCTGCCGTCGTCGGCAGCGGCGTCGTGGCGTTTGTTAAATCAGTGGCAACTTCCGTCACTTGGCTGCGCTCAACTCGAGTGGCCCGGGCGGTTTCGGTTTCTCCGATTTCACGCCGCGGCACCGTCGTCACAAACAAATGCAAATCCCGCTTAATACGCATCATTAAATCGAATAAACCGGCTGTTTTGAAGGGCTTTTTCGGAGGATTCTGGATTTTGGGGGTGGGGCGGGATATTTGGCTGGCTGGGCTGGATGTGGTGTGTGCGCGTGAGGGTTTCAGATTAAAGGAACGGTCTCTGATGAAACGGCGTCATGGGACACGCACTTGGTTACCTGCTGTTTCCGGGTTGTTTCTGTGTTTTTTCTCGCCTGGCTGTCCCGAAAGGCTGAAGCGAAACCAATTCGGGTGAATCGTCATAGAATCGCCCGGGCACCGGTTAGGTCGGTTCCGGCAGCATTGATTGTATCCGACAGTCAATTCGACCGGAAAGGGTTCAGCGCTGCCCATCGGTTGCATGCAGCCCAGCGGACTCGAAGGACTCGCCGCTAGGAGTTGTTGCTCCGCGTCAGCTTCAGTCAGTTCGACACAGGAACCAACAGCCGGGTTTGCCAATCAACATTTGCCAGCTGTCGGGGTTCGAACCCGAGGCCGGCGAATGGGAAGGTTCTAGGTTCCGAAATTTGCATAGTTTTGTGCTTTCTTCGACAAACGGCAACGGCACCGTCATCGTCGTCGGGCGCTGATTTATGCGTTTCTGCCTCTTCTTCTGCGTCTTCTCCGCCGTCGAATCTGGTTTTTTACTCGGAACGGGCCGCACGTTACGCGGGTTCCGGATTGGGTTCAAACGGATATTGGAGGACGTTAGGCAAATTTGAAAGCGACCCCTCCGTTTTGGGGACAGTAAATGATGCATCCCGGAGACCCATAGCAATGGTGCCCCCCCAGCGGGGTGTCTAAGAGCTGCGAGGGTGGTTCAAAAACTTCTTAGGATGTTCCAGAGATACGCAGGACACCGTTATCCAGGGGTTTATTTTATGTTCCTTCGATTGTAACCACAATAATGACAAATAAGAATAAATTTGGAGTTATTTTGACATGAAATTGAACTTTCAGGCGATCAAAAAGATCGCTTATGTGTTATCGGTTATACAAACTCTGTTACAATTCTGCAAAGAATTACTGTTGCCCAATTGTTTAAGAACATAGTCTCAAAATATAAACGTTTCAATATTAATTGATTGATACAAACAATTTACCAACGGTCATAAATGTGTTTTAACTACGCCAGATATTTGAAAAGTGTGGGCACCAAAATCAGATAATAAACAAAAGAACGTTACTGACTACTGTTAAACGAATAAATTGGTGCTAATAGTTTTAGGTTACGAATCCTAACGAAAATGTTGTATATTTCATACGAATCAATGCAAACGATGTTTAGTAACATGATATTTAGTAACATGACGTTAGCGACAAGACATCAAAACAGCTCCCAAAAATCCATCAATTTATCACAGCTTCAAAAGCTCCTTTAAAATGCGATAAAATGTAAAATGTATTTGTTGCTTATTTTGTTTTACATTTTTGGTAGATACATAACAGAATGTTCGATGGGAACCGGCTTCTTGTATTGAACGGGTCAGCTCAGTTAGTCTATCTATTGCGTTATTGGATGATTTATTTTTGTGATTTTAGTATTTAGTAATTTCTAGTGTGTAGCCTTAGTACACACTTGAAATGGCTTGCCTGTTGAATCATTAATTTGCTAGAACAAATGATCGTTTTTATTTGTCCAACAAATTTTTTGTACCAACCTCAAAGGGACTTGTTTCACGTTCCCAAACGTTCCCGTGGGAGGGTCGACCGAGTTTATGGCGTAAACGCGGCCAGAATGGCGATGCACAGGGTCTGCACGGACGTAGCTGTCGAAGGGTCCAAATTTATCACCTCTCAAAATGTGCAATTTTCCCAATCGATGGAAATGGAAGAAAATGGTTGGCCCCTCGACTGGTCGGGGAACGACGCACTGCGTCTACGATTCCGTTTGCCTTTTTCCCAAACAGTCGTTTGCAGGCAACTCCTCCTTGGGGTTGCTCCTTAAGACAAGTGAGAGAGAAAGAGAGAGATGGAGAGAGCAGAAGGAGAAGGTACGATAAACGAAGTCTATTAATCTTTCGGTTTAATTAGTTACCTTTTCCAGTTGAAGAGAGCGCTCACACGGTGTTGAGCGGCTTTTGTATTTTTCACTCCTATTTTTCTTCGTCGACCGATTCCTTCAGCAGCGGCAGTAATACCACAAAGGTCCTGTCTAATGAACTGAGAGATGAAAGGCGCTTTCCTTGAAATATTCACGTACGACAGGGACCACCCCGTGGCTCCCATGTCGCATTGAATGTGGCGCACAGTTTCCATGACTCTCGATATCCGTTGCTTCTCTTCTGCGGCGTTTCGGTCTTTTTTTCGGAACAGAAATGTCATAAATCTCGGACTCTTTTCTTTTCGTGCCTTCGAGTGTGCCCTCGTTGGTTCCAGTACGGTATGCTCTGAGTGTACCCCTCATTATCATCACCCTTGTACGGAACATCCCTTTTTGGCTGACCTGCAGCATCAACTGGTCAGCAATTGTCGGTGCGTGTACAAGTGTATGTGTGTATCGTACGCCACATAACACCAAGCTTTTGTCAGAATATCGTTGCGAGTTAGTTCTTAGTGCCCTTTGAAGGGGTTACAACCGTAAGGAAGTTAGCAAGGCTACGAATTTCTACGTAACTCCCACTGGGCACCAGTTACTACTCTGGAAAAGAAAGACCAGGAACTTTGAACTTCGATTCCGTTATGGTTTTCATGTTCAAATCGCATATTTCGCATATCGATTATGAAAGGCATCGCAAGTCTATTGGGGTGTAAGAATTGTCGTTTGGTTCCAACATCGCTCGTTTTCGCTTTCCTGATTTTTTATTGTCTTTTGTGCTATTTCGCCGTACAATTATCTTTATTATTATTTGCTTTATTTTCTTGACGCTCCGTTTAGCTCGAAAAACGGCTGGAGCCACTAGAGAAGATGCGAACGAAGTTCACGAAAGCCCTCCAGGAAGAGAATTTTTAGCACTGATTCAAGAATTTAAAGAAACGTCGGCGTGTGTGTGCTGCATTTTATACGGACCACTGTGGAGGGGATAAAGTATATTTAAAACAATTTGTAAATATACTACACGATTCACAACATTCCGGTTAGCATTGATGTGTATTAGTATGTATGACTCATTCTGAGAATTTCACCAAAACATAGCAATATCTCGTCCATCGGAAATAACGTCCACCTTTGATTTGTACAGACCATTCTTGATTATTGAGCTTCTGCCGTCTAGTTCAGATAATGAGACCCGATTGTACTGAGAAATATGAAATCATAAATTATAACGCAGCACCATATGTGTTGACGAAAAAGGGAAACATACACAAACCGAAGTTACTGCTCACGGAACCTGGAGGCACGTTTTGTGTTCTTAAGAATCTATGTTGCAGCATTCGCACCTCGCAATACGATGGTCACCCAGGACGAGAACCAAGGGCCAAACCATTTATTATTTCCTAAGACCCACGGCCGCGCGAGTCTCGGAAACTCGGTGCCGCCATTGCCGTATGCTGTGCGCCAGGAACGCTGGACTGGCTAGGCGTGTCCTTCGGGTGGCCAAAGAAAATTAAGTGGAAACCAAAGCCCACGAGGGGGCGAATTTAGAAAAGAAGGGAGATTGAAAGCCGGGGCTTTGGCCTCCGACTCCGGGATTCCGAAGATGAAGCGTGCGCAACATTCGGTTTCGTTTTCGGTTTCCAGGCGCTTCTGTGCACCCCCAAAATGCGTGAACTCATTTTGAGGGTCTTAGGAGACAGCTTGAGAAAATCGTATATATCATTTACTGTTGTGTTGTTTGGTTTTTTTTTTCCTGCACTGCTTCCCGGGTTGGCCCGACCGGATCGAGTGGAAACGATTCCTCATGGTCGGTCGGTTCGTGAAGGTTGGTTGCCCTAGGATTGTGTAACGACAGTATCCCGCTGCGATGGGAGAACCTTAGCTTGGCTGGGAAAAAAACTGCAAACTGATTGCTTGGGTCGCCTATTGGGTCGCCTGCCGAGGCTGAGCGCAAGGCGACGCAGTAGTTGTATCAAGATCTTGTCCACACATACATACCGGCCTAATGTATTAACATTGTAATCTGGGCCCATTTATCTTGACATTTCGGATGACTCCGGTAACGCCTATCATTCAAGTGATGGCGGCGTCTAGAAAATGGAGCAGAGAGAGGGCGAGAAAGAGAGGGGCACTGAGACACCCGAAAAAAATGGTCCCAGAGCTGCGTGATGTGCGACCGAGGCGCACTGCTTTTAATTCTCTTCTTGCCCGCGCTAGTTCTTGGGTGTGAAGGATATCCTAGTTTTTTCTTCTTCTGCGATCCGTTAGCCAAACAGTGGATTCTGTCGCCCCGAGGCTGGTTCACTTCATCTCACGCGAGTGATAAAGTAATGACAAGTTTTTTTTTGAGTCCTTGCCTTCGAATTGCGCTCTCCGGAGTTTCGCTTGCGGTTGGTCTGCTGTAGCCTTTCACCGGCAAGGGACTAGCCAAAAGTTTTCGATAAATCATCGCTCCGTAACTCTCTCACACACAACCACATTCTCTCCGTTAGCTCGGCATATGAGCGGCGCGCCAGCAGGATTTCTGGAAGCTGAAATTAAGTGAAAAATACGATACATTTATCATTTTTCACCAACGTTTCTTCGGGCAGGCAGGTCGATAAAAATGCGGTCGAAAAGAATGTGTTTGCCGAGATTGTTGGTGCTTTCTTACGCTGGTTCGGCAAGCGTTCCGGGCGGCAGATGAAAGACGACGCTCGGTTTTGGGCGGTGTGGCGGGCGAAAATGATCCAAAGGGTTGACAAGGCACGTTTTGCGTTTTTACCGATTTATATCCGTGGTCTTTGCTGGTCCCGGTGAGGTGGGGTGGTCCAGCATTCCAATCTCTGCTCACTCGAACCGGTCGGTCAATGTGAACCGATAAACGGCCCGGCACCGGCATACGGGCTGTGGACGGCTGCAAGCATCTGGCAAAATAAACACACCCTCATTTGTAAGGCATTTTCGCATTTTAACAGATACTCTGTTGGTCCTTTTTTTTGGGACGCTAGACTGTAGCAGACATTTGTTGGCCTCGCACGCTTCATTAAAGTGTTCAAATTTTTGAGTTGTTTTCTTGCACCCAACGTAGCGGGATGGCTTCATTTTCGAGGCGCTGGAAAGATTTGCCGACCAACTCAAGTTCACTTCAAATTTGACGGTCACGGGGTGACGGTAATGATATAATTCTATTACGATTACTTTTCAAATTGCAGGGCGTGTCGAAAAAGGCAGCAAAAAAGTTCCGTATTTCATCGTCAGCAGTCACCAGGCGTCTCCATTGTCGTGGGGCACCGTGCGCCTCCATTAGGGCGATCCTGTCGCCCGGCACTAGTACATTGCGCTCGTTCTCCGCATGACAGCCCGGGGCGGGGATCACGCGGTCCGCGGTCCCCGACCGAACCGGACCGGAGATAGAGAGTAAACAAAAATTAAGTTTCAGAATTATAAAATCATTTCGGTGTATAAAGACATCGCCAATTAATCAGAACGGCACGGTGTAAGGGCCACACGCTGACAAGCTTTCGCGGAAAGGACCCACGCCGCCCGGCTAAAACTTCCCGGGAGGAAAATGAAAGATTAGAATATCTGTGTCGCACGCGCGCGTGTCGGTTTCGGGTCGGGCTGCTTTTGGGTGAACTTTTGGCAGGCTTTTTCTTGGCGTGTATTCCAAACCGAGGAGTTCGTCCACCGCACAGTGGGAAACATCCAGTCCATTGTGATGCAAATTTATAAAACAAGGCCCCAAATGTATGTGTATGTTTAATTTGCACGAAGAAAAGTGAGTGAGATAGATATGTATTGTATTTTTACTTAAGCCTTTGGAAAGGAATTTTCAGCATTTAATGGAAAATTTCCGCAATCCCTAAATTCCAAGAAACAAACCAACTGCTACGAAACCGGATGAACTGATTAATTATTTGATGCCATTCTCCATTCGATGCCATTTAAAAATAGCGCCGTTCGCTATAATTGAGCTTTACCAAAAACGTAGAGCCCTTTTTCGCGTGAAAATTCGGAAAACCGACCTTTCGTCTAAGTAATTGCGCGTTCTTGGTATTTTTCACCCGACCGGTGGTTACTTTTTTTCTTCTTTCTTTTTGCTTCTGATCGGTCAACCCGCGGCTTAGAGTGAATTATTGACTGCGGCTTTAATGGCGCCTGGCTTTGGTCGAATTTTTCCACTTTTATTCGATCGTTGGCGTGGCAATTCCCGTCGCGCCATTCCACGGGCTTCATCGTCTTTGGTGAATATTTATCTTTTCGATTTCGAACTTTCGCCGAGGGGTGCAGCGATGATGGGAACCTGCGGACACCGTAGGACGCTAAAGCTATGGCTGCAAACAATGACAGAGCATTGCTGTGCTGCTCGTTAGTGGACGGGGAGAGGGACAGAGCCACCGACAAGCACGGTCACGCTTGGAGTGATGTTGGCGCTCGTGGTGACGAATTTCGACATGACTTTTGAATAAATAAATTTTCCCGTGAAACACGCCAATAGAAAAGTAATCACTACGAACGTCCGTCTACGACGATCGTAATGATGGAAGAAGTTCGGGCCGTGGGCCAGCCCACGGGGATGGCGAAAAGTTCATCGCTTCACATTCTCGAAAGGCACGTTTGATCGCGCGGCTGCGTCGCGATTTTTCGTCGATTTCCACCCGACCTTCCCGACGCCGGCCGGCCACGCGCCATGGGGAGTGCAATGGGAAATTGGAACAGCTTTATTACTTTCCGGCATCCCGTGCGATAGATTGGCTTCGACGATACGCCAGGGCAAACGCGAAAATGAGATGGAAAAGTTTGATTACTCGGTGTCCCCTGCTAGCGCACCTTTTTCCGGTTGGTGGAAAATGAGGCTTACGTCAACTGGCCCGGTGCCTGTGTCAACACAATTACTCGATAATGATGGGAAAAGTCAGAGGGTCTCTCGGGCGGTGCCAGTTTTATTTGGCGAAAAACTAAATTTTAGTAAAAATGATACGATTGCGACTATCTGTGGGCGTTAAAGTGTGGCCTCAGCTCAGAGCTTCCGCACACACTTCGGCTTGGTGCGACCGAAACATTGAACGGAGCACATTAAATCACGCCGGCGTTTGCTCGACCATCAGCTGCTCATCGAGGGTGTTTCGCGATCTGTTTGCATAGCACCGGAGTGTGCCCGGAACCCGGTCGTGGTCGGAACCCCGTAGCAGTGCTTGACGCGAATGGGAAACCAGAGGTTCGTAGCCGATGGGCCGGCGGTCCCATTTCGTTCGGTTAAGACCGACCGCCAGGAAACGCAGCGATCAATATTTGATATTCAGAGGCCGTTTTCGAATGAATTAGGAGTGGCGCGTTTGGGATTTATTTATTGAACGCAAGGGCTTTCGCGTTCGTGTTTGGAATCGAATGAAATTGCCCTCAAAGCGGCCCTCACGCTAACCTTTTCGATTGCAATCAAGTGGCGGAGGCAGACTGCTCTTATGTTTGCCCGATGCTGTGGGGCGATTTTCAATAATGTTGTGATAATTGAAACAGTCACTGCGTAGCAGCACGTAACAGCACCAACTTGCACCGTAATACCGCAAAGGATTTGTGTGAGCGAAACTTTAATATTTGTTAAGTGTTGATATTCTGTAAGACCCCCTTGTTTTTTTTTAACATGTGGTTACATTAATTATAATGTTAAAATATGTCAATATTGTTGTTGTTTTTAGCGTGGTTTTCTATCTGGTGGTTTTTAGCGTGGTTTCTACGGTTTTAAAACAGTTATTTGATTATTACAGCTTCAACATGAAGATGGCAGCACTAGTCAACAAAAGCAAGAGAATATCATTGCACATCTTCTAACAGTTACTCAACAAACTTTCAGTCAGTGCGAAGGATTTTTGTCAAATGAAGAGCCAATGAAGAAGGCGTGAACACTTATTTAGAGTTATAGAGATGAAAGCTTCTCTGCAAAATGAGTCTAGAATTACAAGGAGATTATGTTTAACTCATCATGTAGAAAAAAATCAGAAAAAGTGGGCTCAATGTAGGTGGAAAATTTTGGTGGCCACGTATGTTTTGTTATGGCCATTATTTGTTAAATTATATAGGCGATGTCGATATTGTTATCTTCAAACCTTAAAGAGCTCTACTTATTACGTTCATTTTCAAATCGTATCAAACGTACAGATCGCAATTAAAAAAGATTCGGAATCTTGAAGGTCGATCGCAAAATTGTTTATAAATAACTAGAAACGTTGAGTTGCGAGAGGTTTATTATCTCACATTTTAATGTACTTGAACAGACACAAGTATCATTATTAGTATTACTAGCAATTGATTTGAGTTAAATATAATAATGTATGCAGTGGATAGCGGAAAGAAGCATACTTCGTTCAAGAACGCAAAAGATTTCACGAGATACGAGGATGAAAAATTTACTTTAGTCAATCAAAAATAAATTAAAAACTCAAAACAGTGACAAAAAATACTTTCAAGAATTTATTCAAATGTTTAGCTGTCCACTGTAGTTTTGCTTATGCCGGAGCCTTTCATGTCATGTTGTTTGGTACTTTCCGTAATATCCAGCGTAAAATGCTAAACTTTTAAGTAAATAAATCTCTTTTAATATTTTAAAATACAAATAAAAATCCAAGAACGAAAGCTTCTTATTTCGTTCTAGCTAATCAAATATTCAAGAGTATCGACTGCGCCATGGCGTGTTAGAATTAACCGTAAGCGCTGTACACGGTTCCCTGAAACGCATTCAACGAAAGACTCTATGCCGAGAGGCCGTGCGTTTCCGGGGGACCGTTTTAGCTGCGCGGAAAGCAATTATCACGGTTTTGCAGTTTGCAGTGTTTGATGCAATCTGCTCGATTCGTAATTCGATCCGTTCCTTTTCAGCAAATCCCTTCAGCCGGATCCATCATCAGCCTTCGCTGGCACGGTTGTGGTCCACCCCGGCCCGCCCTGGCCTCTGGCTTGCTGTCGATGGCTTTGTGACAGGATAAGAATCGAGAATCAATTCACTCGTAACGGAAGTGCTCCGGCGGCTCTCGGCACTCCTACCGGCGACCATTCCAGGGACTCGCGGGACCCTGGCTCGACGGCCCGGGTGTGATGATTCGTGTGCAATTCCAATCCCCACCGAGGCGTGCGCGGAGCCGGAAAATCAAAGTGAACTTTTGTGGAAAAATAAAGAAATCCGATTTGGGAGCGAGCGAAGGAGGCCGATGAAATCCGATAAACTTCGCGTCAATAGGCCCTTCCGAGTGCTGGAGCCCGGAAAATCGTGGAAACCCCAGACGGTGGAGGTGGAGCGATCTCGGGGGATATTTTCCGCGAGTCCACCGTTTGCGTTTCTTCGCCTCCGCCTATCGGTCGGATCTCCGGGCAATCGTTACGCGTGTGCTTTCGTGGTCCGGAGAAGATGGGAAGACGGCCGGAAGTGGCCGGAGCGGGAGGATTTGTAAAAGATTGCGCCAGAATTAACGCTCTCCAGCCCGGAACCGCGAAGAGGGAATATAAATTTCAATTCCATTCATCCATTTGATTTTCGCATCTTTTCGCCGGGGTCGGTGTTGTGGCGTCGATTTCGCTGTCACTGGCGCTGGAATCTCCCGATCGGAACGGTCCGCCGCCAGCGTCTTTCGCGTTCGCCGAACAATTTTCCCCACAGTCTAACACTCGCTTTCGCTTCTTTTCGCCCGTTTTCTTTCGCAGATTCCGTGACCAGCAGCGGGCTGCGGAATCTTTCGCTGTCCATCAAACCGCCGTGGGTGCGGCGCGGTCAGGAGGCACAGCTACACTGCCAGTACGAGATGGAGGGGGCCCCGCTCTACTCCGTCAAATGGTACCGGGGAACGCTCGAGTTCTATCGGTATTCACCGTTCGAGAATCCGCCCGCGAAAATCTTCCCGTTCACCGGCATTAAGGTCGATGTAAGTATGCGAACACCTTGTTGTCGGTAATCGAACCTCACGCTCCGTCTGTAGGCCGATGAGCTTCAGTCTTTTATACTCCATTGCGAATCCACCGTTACGCGCTGGCGATAAGGTCCTTTTTAATTAATAAAATGCAAATATACACAATTTACTTACTGGGTGGTGGTTACGTTAAACACGGAGCCTTCCAATGGGGTTCAAGTGGAATCAGGATTGGACTCTGGACTCTGGATACTGGAGCAACGTTGAGCAGCATCTGTTCGGTCGATGATGGGATGTTTTTTTTGGCCGTATCCAGAAAGCTGCTTCGTCGGTCATTTATAACCTAACACTGGCTGCCCTTTGGCAGGATAATTAATTGATTGATTCATGTATATAAACCCATGAAAAACAGGGTCATACAGTAGAAAAACCGGTATCGAGTAGGTCAATTACGTTACAATATTCAATTCGAAACATGGGATAATCTATCTAGTTATTATC